>NC_056732.1:1369953549-1370141049 GCF_019279795.1 Protopterus annectens | reverse complement strand
CAGTTAACATCCACACTGGAAAAAAGAGAAAGCTTACCAGTAGGTCAGCTATATGAATAAAAGACTGCTCTGACATGGCAAAATCAGAAAAAAAGTAATGAATAACATTATTTACCAAAAAATGCATAGAAGATATGAGAGGATTTGATAATTCTGCACAGACAATTTATTTTATTTCCAAAATTCTGTGCACCCAGATTTAAAAGTAGAAAAATATAACACACAGGTAATTAATTTAAGATTTGTCTGGATGTCATCATTTAATATGGCAGAGCAATAAAATAATAACACAATGTTGCTATGACCTTTACAGAAGTCCACATGGCTCTAGTATAAATGATTGCAAAACTAATAGGGAAGGTGCATTTGCACAGAACTTTAGGAGATGAACAAACAAGGCTAGACAATTCTAATGAGGTAATTTACCTCATTAGAATTGTCTAGCCTTGTAAATAAATCAAGTTAGTGATAGCCTTAGAACAGGCAAAACATCCAGGCCTAGAAAAACTCACTCCAGACATTTGCCAAAATTACACTCACTATATGCAAAGTATTTCACAAGTCTCTAGCTTAATGATACTATCTTAGTTTGTGCATCTAGCCACAGCTGTGTTGTTCTCTAAAAGACAAAGGTACATTCTCCTAGCCAACTATAAACCGGTTTTATTATTTCTTATGTAAACCTAGTTCTCTGCCAAGGTACTGGCAGAAAGAATTGAGAACATACTTCTCGGGCTTATCCATCTTATGCACAGGAGTTTCTTTATGTTTCCTAAATAATTTTGTTAAGGATTTTATAAGTATATTCTAGTTCACATCATACAAAACAATTTGACATACAAACATAAACATACATCCTGAAAGACTAAACTAAACTAACACTCCTTCCAATCTGATACAAAGTAAAATGTTCCTCAAAAACATATCCTGTCATAGCCAGCCCTCACCCCCTTTAAGAGCATCAAGGATAAAACACTTCAGTCTTTACAGCTGCCTGAGCTTTGAATAGTCTCTCAGGAGTCTGTAAGAGCTTGCCTGGGCAAGGGTGTAGCAAGCAAATTCTATCTTGTACTCACAAGCTCATACCACTACCCTCCTTAGATACCTGGCACGTAAAAATGGACACATCTCTTAAAATGCTGCACCCAGGCACTTAATAAATGTAAGTAATATGTTCATCTGCTCTCCCTAAAAGTGTTAAAAATATTGTTTTTAGATTAGCAATATTGCACCTGTTGTTAAAGGCATTCATTTACACAGTTGTAGACATAATAAAGTAATGTCTTTTGGCTTTTCCCAGTTAAGTTTTGCCACAGCAGAACTTCGGTCCGCTAATGATTGGCAGTGGATTTTTACAGTGCCAAGTTGCCATCCCAACACCCAACCTTCAAAGAAGGCACACCCATTCACGCTTGCACCTACCTGTATGTCTTTAACATCATTCAACTGCAGGTAGGACATGCAGACTCCACACAGAAGGCGCTCCAGCCAAGAATCAGTTGTAGACATAATATTACCTGAAAAAAAGCCACGTTGATGTGATGTTGTGAAAAAAAATTTACTTAGAAGAGTACAAAGAGTATGCCTAGCTACACCATTGCTTGGGAGGGATGAACGTGAGCAGTCACTGCTGGTTCACCATCCTGAGGGGTGGGATGTGATTCTAACTTGATACTTGGATGACAACAAGTGGGAGCATTGGGTATTGCACCCATGGACCACAAGCCTAAGTTGCCCATTCTGCCATTGAGCAGATGTACACACTGGAGGATTTAGCATGCAGATGCACAGTCTTCATGGTGGCTACAGACAGAAGACTTGGAGAGCTGCTGAGGGTGGATGTTGTTGCTACATCTGAGGAGGATAGGCCATCTAGCATGACCAGCTATGTGACCTGTTCCCTACTATCTGACTCTCAATGTTGTAGGATGATAGGTCTTCCCAGACTGGAATCAATGGGCTGGAGAGCTCTGACCTAGCCCAAGAATGCTTGGAATTTTCCCACTTTGAATTAATAGATTGACTGGGTGTAGAAATAGGAGCCATCAGGTTAGGTTCTATGTGGATGCAAAAACATATTAACTAGTAAAGCTCTTGTTTTCCTGGAGTCCACCATCTGACTATACAACATCTTCTGTTGACCTCAGCACACTATTTTGCCTTCTTCACTTGTGCAGTATAAGCTCCCACAAAATATATCTATCCAAATACCAGGTTTTAGCAATATCTAGAGGCCTATAGCTGCCCTCATTCTATGCCCCAATTGCCTTTCTCCCTCCTTTTTCCCTTAACTCACCTACCATACCCTAACAATCCTACCCAGTAGGAACCACTACCTCTCCATTTCCTACAGTACATCCTCCATTGATCCTCGTCTTGTCTTCTTCCAGTACTTCCAGTTATTCTCCAAAAGTCTAGCTCCCTGTCCAGCTTTTATAACCTTTCAACAATTTTCTCATTCAGCCTCAGATATCTTTCTTCTCTATTTCTGGATATCCATTGATTTTCAAAACTACGTGGCCCTTTTTTAACAACCTAGTCACTAACTACACTTCTGATCTCTACTCCTCTTCCCAACCTTCTTCACGAAGATCCACTCTAAACATCCAAAGCAACCAGTCCTGTCCTGCATAACCCTCATATGTATGCCCACAGCATGCCTGAAAACTCACTCTTCAAGCCACTATTGAGGAATATATAACATTGAACAGGTAACAATCCCACCATATATGCTTATAATCTAACCCCATTTTCCTACATTATCAACACAAAGTATACAACCCCATCAACATAAACCTTCCTCCCAAAATGTTTAAGAGTCCTATAATACCTATATAAGAATTGCATGGGCAAGCCATATATTAGTCTCAATACTTTCAGCTTAGCTTATATGTTCCATAACAACTCTCAGACTACTTTGTCTCCTCAACTCACATCCTCAGTCACTCATCTAATTCTCAGCCTCTTAATTTGCAAATTCATCCATATACTCCCTTTCTCACCTTCCAACTATTCATGACTTCCCCTCATTCAATAATATCCTGGTCTTGGAACAGGCATACAGATCTTCTATAGCACACAGAAAATCCCTTCCTTGACTCCTCCCTGCTATGTACTTGCCCATCTACATCATGAATTCCAGAATCACAGTGTCAAAAACCTTTTGGATGTCCAGCAACACCACCTCCATCATTCTCTTACCTTGCTTTTCCACTCAGTCTGTGAAGTCCATTGATAAACTTCACTGATCACATTCCTTCCTTTCCATGCCTTCATTCCCTCTATTCTCCAGATCAGCTAATATTTTCAGCCACCTAACCAGTGTACTAGCCATCTGTTTTACTGTACTCCATCTCCACATCTGCTCCCCCCTCTTGTTCCAAGACTACCATATCATAATCTAATAAATTATTTTCCGAGATATTGACTTACTTTTTTCTTCCTGTTACTGCATGCATTACAAATCAGTCTAACCTGATAGAGTTTTTTTCCTCATCACATGAAAACTTACACTGCTCGTGACATCTGCACTTTTCCATATACCTGATTCTTCTTGTCCAATTCACATTCCAATATTCCTGTGACTTTTTATGAAATTTTACTTTTCCATGTAGTCTATTTCCATTTGTAATCTAAAACTAAAATCCCTTCCTTTCACAGCCCTATCCATATCCTTGCAAGAACGCTTAAATGCTCCAAGAAAGTTTGACAACACCTCTGTATCACCCATGTTTAGTCTGCATTAAGCACCAAGCAACACCCAGTCCCTCAGATTAATACCACATAGCCTCTCACTGACCATGCCTTAACACCCCTCCTTTTTCTCCCGGCCCACTATATTTCTGATAAAAATACAAACTCGCCTTTTCTTTTTTTCTCATGCAATCAATCTAACCATTTAAACTCCCTGCTCAGCCTTTTCAAATTCCTTCCTTTTTAACTTCATTTCTTACAAAAAAATAGCAAATCCAGATATGCCTAATTTTCTTCCACATCAGTTCATGCTTGATGAGAAAATTTCATATAATTATTTTGCTCACTGTCCACCCTGTATCCACAGAAATCCCCCTGTCAAGTCTTCAAAGATGGACATAAGTGATCCTTGGGTCTGACCACAAGATACACCTATGTTCCCTCAACAATAGAAACTTATGGACTCTGGTATCCATCACAGCAAGAATGGACACAAACACATTTACCTAGGTGTCCCCTCTTGCTGTCATTTATAATTCTATATGGACTGCCTGTGAAACTTATCATTTCTCTACCATGCCCACCACACCAACAATTTAACTCCTCTTTTTAAAAATGTCATCCTCTGCTTCTCCTCACCTCTTTGTACTCCATTCACAATCACTTGCAGATCTTTGGATAGCCTCCACACTGGCTATAATCACCACTGTCTTGAGCATTCTGCACTCCTCCACAGGTGACCCAACAGGAAAATCACCTACTCTCTCCTACCATAACAGTTATGATTCACACAATTATATCACTCCTTGGGCCAGACAGCTTGTACACACTTGACAGTCACACCAGCACTCCCACAACCTTAGACAAAATTTCAAATGAGATGTTAAAGAAAAAGAAATAATGGTTCACTTTACAGGAAAAAGGGCAAAAATATCCCTAGCTCAGGGCACACCTACCAGTGTGTTGGGTTTTCATCTTATGCTTCAATTTTAGAAATCATTTCCCAGTTTCACATTTCTTGTAGGGAAAGGAATAAAAATTAAACATAATAAATCATGTTACCAATGCAAGGTATTTATCACTAAACATTTTCCACATTTATTGTCACTCATTTATAATCCCCACCCACATTACATGCCACACATAAAATACACTCTCCTTACCCTGCTAAATAGTATTCTACAGAAACTTAACCAGCTGATGACATACACAGAATAAGATAAAAATGTAGATAATATGGTTTGACTTAAACACATTTACATAGCACCTTAATAAAATCCAATGTAGTACAACAGTCCATAAATAAAAAATTTAGCTGCATCCTTTATAATATTGGATTGGTCCAAAAAAGCTTTATCATAAACGTTTGATACAAGTTCTGGGAAGGAGACCGCTTGCTGTCCTTCATTCCTTCTTACACTTCCCAGTAGACCTGCCACTGCTTGCTCTGCAATAGCCAGCTGACCCACACTCTTTCTTCTACCCATACATTGCATGCCGCGAGAATTCTGCTAAAATACCATGCTGCCAAACCAGCTGATGTTAAATTATTTTATCAGTATCTCCCCTGCCTCTACCTTTGAAATCATGATCTTCCAAAATCTGGCCAAACAATGATGAAACTGAGAGAACTGATAGAATGGCAGAGGAGAAGAAACAGAATGAGTCCAACAAGTTAAAGGCACATAACAGCAAAGCAACCTTCTCACCCTAACCCCTAAAGAAACTATCTCTCTATTCCAAATTCTAACCACCATAGTTCCTACCCTACAGACACTGAAAATAGGAACAAAGGTCCATGAAAAATAGAAACATCCAGCTAAATATATGGGCATCTAATCATCATAATATCTGAATACCAATTAGACATAACTCTTCCCTCTTCCACTAGGGATACTACTCAGAAAGACATTTAATAACCAGAGAGTAACAAAATGATGGAAAAATATAAGCGCATTATCGAAGAGATAGTGTAAAATCTGTAGACTTTAATGAAGCGTATTGCAAAATTCTACCACACATGGTTAATTTTTTTTTTTGCTTCAGAAAAAGGGAGATTGAAGATGTGTGTATTTTTTCTTTAAATTAGTGATGCCACTAGTATGCTGGCCACATAGTGAGGTTTTCTGTTTACTAGACAACTTCAAAAATCATGTGTGATGGGTGGGTGGGGGGATAGCGTGAAGGGGTATATTAAGCTTGAAAATAGGAACCTACTTCCAAAAATAGGGACATCCTAAATCAGGTCTGTAAATAGGCACTTTCCTCCAAAATAAGGACTATTATGAAGTCTGTCAAGCACAATTCAAAATTTACCTCCTTAACAAAATCTCAGAGTAGGCATCTTCCAGTGGGTCGCATCAGATATCATTCAGTACCTTCTCTAACTCCCGCTTCAGCCTACCCTTAACAATTTCCACTCTTCAGATCTTGTCTCCACTTGTATAAGTTGTTATAATATAGTGCTGATATTATGTTGCATCTTTCGCTTCATTTTCTGTATTATTTTCATCTGCTCATTCCTCTGATGTATCTTTGTGATACTGTTTGTAATTATTTGTGATTGTATTCACCCATACTGCAACTGTAATTGGTTATTTTCTGATCAGGGTACTACTCAATAAAACAAACATAAATAAAATAAAAAAAAATCTTTAACTCAGTTACTTGTATGGCATGCCTCTCCCCCCCTCTCTCTATATATATATATATATACATATATATATATATATATATATATATATATATATATATATATATATATATATATATATCTGTGTGTGTGTGTGTGTGTGTGTGCCTCTCTCAGTTTCTTCTACATTCTGGACCCATAGAGTAATTCTACTACCAGTTCTGTGTGGATTAGATGCCTCATCTTTCACATTTTAAATATCCCTGTTTCCTCTAGGCACGTATCTACCTACTGAATGACACTATTAAACACAACTAAATCATTCAACCTGTCCCATTTGTGGCATCTACCAGCATCATCTCCTTTTAGTGTGAATAATCCCTGTAGGCCTTACTTTCAGTCCTTGACTGACCTTCCTGCAGACTGGCTGAGATAATACCAGTCTCAGCCTCACCACTCACTATTTTAGCATATGGGACTTTGCTAGACAAATGCATTATTCTTGACTGTAACTCCATACTTGTTTCCTCTTTTGTCACATGCACTTGCCACCATGGGGTCTGTCCTTGAGAATAGTTTTGCTATAAAACTCCACTGCCTCCTCAAACAAGGTACAGACAAAAATCTACATTTCCACCCGAAGGTCAGTTTAACAGAGAACCTCCAATGAACAATTGGCCTTTCCCTTCTCATGTTTGCTGTTATGAAAAATATCTGTAACCTTCTTGGTAGAATAGAAATAGTTGGCTCCTCTACCACCTGCTCCTTGTGCAGAAGCAGCACTAAGTCATTCTACCATGTAGCCTGGTTTGACAGCCAGTCTTTGGAATCAAACAAGTAGATTTTGACAATAAGGTGCCATGGTCTACTTGCAGCAGTACTTGATTGATTAACCCTTTGTGACCTCTCTACTTGTAGACTGAACTAAAGGAAATCACTTAGAGGGGATACCAACCAGCTTTCAGTATAGGTGATCACATCCCTCCTTCTACCCTTTCAGGTAGGCTAATGATCAGTTTTTCTTTTAGGGGGCTACTTCATCGTGCAGCTTTCCAATTAGGAATCTCCTTGTTATGCCAATTCAAGGCCCTCTCAGCTGAAACTATAATGTTTCCACTTTGACTGACACACATTTAATTTTCTCATCCTCAGTGTGAGTTTTCTTAAACTTCCATTTGCATGACTGTTGGCTTCCAGCATCATCTGAAGTTTGTCAGTTTTGCCCTTTATTTAGCACTCTAACACAAAAAATATGGATCTAGAGGAAGAAGTACACCTCTGGACACCTGCTCACATCAAATTATTATCCCAAAACTGCCACTTTACCACTATCGGTAACATTTTGGAGTTAACCTAGAAGAAAACAAGAGCTTATCCATCCATTCTTACTCAGGCTTCTAAGCACCCTAGCAGAAGCATTTCTTAAAGCATGTGACAAGTAGCCCTGGCTTAATAAGGTTATACCTGAACTTACTGTAGCTTATAAACATACAAATCATACATTCAATTGGATTTTCAACATTAGACTTGGTTGTATGCAAAGATTGTATAGGTATGATTCTTAAAAATGGTGTTTCTAACTTTTTGGACTGGTCCAAACTGTTCTACATTTCCCAGCTGATGCAAGGCGCAGTGGTGCAGTGGTTAATGCTGTCACCTCACAGCAAGAGGTTCTCCGGTTCGATTCTCGGCTGGGTTGCCTTCTGTGTGGAGTTTGCATGTTCTCCCTGTGTTTGTGTGGGTTTCCTCCCACATTCTAAAGACATGCTTCTGGAGTGTTTCTCCGCGGGCCTCCACTGAAAACAGGATCTGTGGAACCTAGTTGGACTTTCCCGGTCAACAAATGTTAAATAAATAAAAAAAGTCTGTACCTCTGGAATGGTGTCAAATCCTTTCATTCTGTATACACATCAAGGGTCCCCTTTAATCCTTCCTTGTTCTTGTTTAGTCTTAAAGTAAAAGCATTAACACTGTATCTGAAAGATCATATTTCATAAAGATGCATTCTAGCAGGAAACTCACAAATCTTACATGCCAAGTTAGTTTGCAGATGATTAGATTCTCTGGGCCTTATATCTAGATTAAAATCTGCCTCATCTACTGATTACATTCTACCAGTTTGCAACTATCTTATATCGTTTTATCAATCTTGAAAAATCCCAGTCTGACTTAAGACACTGTAGTTGCACTGCTTAGGTTTCCACTTCTGTATTCTCTTCCCCCCTGAGATTCTCAGGCATCCAGGAAGCAACAAGGAATAAGAAATGCTACAGACAAATGCACAGAACTTTAAATGTTTAAAAAACTGAATAACATTACTGCTTCAGTTTTTGACTATATAGTGTCTACTATGAAAGTAATACTTTTACCAAAGCTCCAAATCTTTGTTTCCTCCTTTAAAATGTGCAATAACTAGATCTCTAAATAAGTACCTAGAAGTTTCTCAAGAATCTTGTGAATTACCAGTTACAGGTGTTTACACATGTCAAACTATATAGGCCTTCTTTGTCAAGGGGCATAGAACTACCCTGTTTTGTCAGTTATATACGTGTGGGTAGGGTGAATGCCCAAGTTGGTAGTACAGTTGACATGTTAACATGCATCATAGCAGAACTAAGGAGAGCATTTTCTTTGCTGATGCAGAAGAGGAATTAATTTTGTATTAACTTTGGTTTCCAACTGTTGTGGATGAGTAACATTTTTCTTCCTAGCAGGCATGGTATATGAACGAAAAAGGGAAAAGAAACATCACTGCTAAAATCATTATCCAAGAACAAGAGAAGTTAAGAGGAGGAGATCTCAGTTTGTGTGTGAATTAGAGTCAGTGATAATGGACTTTTTCAAGATAAAATTATATTTTTTGCCACACCTACTAAGTCAACACAACCTGATAATTCTTTTAACACTACTGAGCAGCATCCATTTTCTGTTTCTTCCAATCTTCCAGTTCTCAGCAGACTAGAAGAGGAGAATTCATCAGGTAACAATTTTAAAAAAGCCACTTCATCAGTAGAGACAGAGAATTTACTGCAGTCTCTCTCTAGCTATACTATAAGTGAATACAGGAACTGTACCTTATCCACTTTCTAATTCACGGGACTAGAATATGTTTTGGATGGCACAGTGGTACAATGGGTAGTGTTGCTGCCTAATAAGAGATTCTCTGGTTCAGTTCTCAGATGGGGCACAGAATCTACATGCCCTTCCTGTGTTAACATGAGTTTTCTCTGTGCACTCTGGTTTCCTCTCATATACCAAAGACATGCAGTAGGTGGTTCAGGGACTCTACATTGTGTGTTGGTATAACTGCATACATGTTAAACTTACTTCTGTTTCCCTTTTTTGCCTTGTAAACTCTGTGGATAGTGGTGGCTGTTCCTGGTATCACTCTGGGAGCAGATATGACTTGTATGAGACAGGGTGAGAGATAGAGAATACAATATATAAAGATTTATCTAACCCCTGGCTTAATTTCACAAAAATCAGTCATTTCTTCCAGTTCCATAAGTAAAGAAGCTGTGTTTCTTGTTACTGATGCAGGGGCTCCCACTTCATATAAAGCAGCTGAAATTCCTAGTCCTCGGGGGGAGGGGGGCAGAGAGAGAAATACTGTGGCTGGGACTGCAATATCTGAACTTCTGCAATGGGCAAAGTTTTTTTTTCTCTAGAAAAACTAAATAAGTTATAGCCATTTTGTCTTTAAAGAGCATACAGGAGGAATGTCAACATGTAAAAGAGGCTACCTCTGAGCTTAATAACAGTTTTGCAAAACTGACAGCTCAGTGCAAGCTGCTAAAGACAAAATTCAGTAACTGTGATTATTTATTGTTTCTGTTAGATAAACTATCGCTCTGGTTTGTCAACTAGAATAGCTGTAAAATAAAACATTGAACTTGGAATTTTGTTCTAGTTGGTTAAATTTAAAGATAGTTTATTTAAATATTTGTTAATACATTGGGAATTAACCGCATTCCTAAGTCAAAGTTTGATTAAAGTACATGAAATTAGTATTGTTTCAATCTTTGATGTTAACCAAGAGTGCTCTTCGCAACATCCATAATGTGCCCAGCACTGACTCCTACAATTCTTAAGGAGTTACATATGTTTGTAGCATGCCTAAATAACACTGTAAATTATTTTTTTTTTATGAGACCCATTGCTCCTACTACTATTAGAACTGTCTGAGTATCCTTCTTCCACATTACTCTCATTTCTTCCTGCAAATCCTGGTATTTTATAACTTTGTACATCTCTGTACATAAGACAATATAGTCAATGAGTGTAGCAATTTAATGATAAATGCTAGTTTTGTCTTTTATTTATGGACTACTATATCTGGTTTTCTCACATTTATTTTTTGAACCATTGATAATGCTTTGTGGCTCATTTTCCAATGGTTCTCAGCTACTTCAGTATTGTAATATTTGCATAATCTCCAGCAACAGTCTTGCCACATTATTATGCCTTTTAGTATACAGGCCCTCTGTCATTAGTGTATCACATCCAGCAACAATATGTGTGACTGTTTCTAGTTCTGTTTTACAGGACTTACATTTGTCTGTTCCTCTTACATGTTTAATGGAGTTTGTAAAACGATGTGTATGTAGTCCACTATCCTGGGTCACTAATATTGATCTTTCATCTTTTGGTATATACTCACCTCTCCTTAACCATTTCTGAATCAGATTTTGATCGACATGAGGTTGTTTCAGGAGTGTACTGTACTTACAACTATATTTATGCCTTTTCCACATTTCTGCCTTCTCATCTGATCCTTCTCCTTATATTCTTTCTTTTGTTTTTTGGGACATTCAGTTGCTGCCTGATTTTCGTCTACCTCTGATTTGATTTTCATTTCTGCTTGATACCGATATGCTTCTGCTAAACTAAGCAGGGAAGTCATCTTAGATTTGTTCTCTCCACGTTTCAAAACTTTCACTATGTTTAGATTTGGTGAGGTCAGCAGATATGTATGCAATCCTAAGATTGTAGATCTATACATATAATGAAGACTGAGGAGGTCCATACCTCATTCAGAAGGAGGGATATATAATCTTGGTATGCACTAAGTTTTATATATCATTTGATAAGTGTGAAGCATTTTTCTTCTTTTCCTGTCCAGCTGAACTAATACCTTTTGTGGCCAGTCAATCACCCCAAAATTATAAGTTACAACAAAAAGTCCAAATTGATTTATAGCTTGGACTTTGTTAATGGATGGCAAGACTGTTTTCAGTATTAATTTTAGCCTTCTAAAATATTCTTTACTGAGTTTGGTTCGCATTTGTTCATGTTTTATTTTAGATCCTTCATCATTTCCCAAATATATATACACTTCCTCCTGCTTAAGTTCCTTTATACCACATTTCTTTTCCAGACTGATATTTTCTTGGTGTTGTAGCTTTCCTGCTTTAAATGTTGCTTTTACAAATTAACAAGACCAAATGACATTCTTATATCATCTGAGAACGTTTTGACGGCTTCCAGTTGTGCTTTCAGCTCCTCATCTGATGAACTATACAGTTTTAAATCATCCACAAATAGAAGATGAGAAGCCTTTACACTTTGCTGTTGTCTGGGAGCCAACTAGCAAACACAAGCTAATCTTTTAAGTAGAAATCTTAATGGGTTAAGTTGAAACCAAAAGAGCAGCAGTTACAAAGAGTGACACTGGAATATCCCCCTTTGAATTTTTATCCCAGCGATAATAATTTGTCCTTTATCCTGGCTTAGCTGCATAGTGACGTGCGACTGTTTTATTGTTACTGTAATGTAATTGATCAGTATAGGGTGTATCTTATACATCTGTAAGCATTTCTTTATCCATGTATGTGGGATGCTGTTAAATGCATTTTTGTAATGTATCCATGCCATACTTTGACTCTTCCCCTTTTTACAATTCTTCATTATGACTATATTTAACAACAAACAATCCTTTGTTTCATATGACATTCTTTTAATACCCTTTTGTTCTATTGCCATGATTGAGTTTTCTTCTAAATGACTATAAACTCTGTCAACATCAATTCCACTATATAGTTAATACATTGTTGAAAGGCAAGCTATTGGTCTACAGATTTTGAGAAAGCTTGCAGGTTCTCTCTTTAAGGAGGAGTATCATTTATCCTGTTGTTAAACAGGTTGGAGTGTGTTTGGGGTGTGCATATAAGTAGTTCTCACTCATGGCTAAATCTTTGTGTAACAATGTTAATACTTTTAACCAGAAGTTATGTACTGATCTGGGCCTGGGGTTTTCCAGTTAGAAGCTTTTCTTAATTATGTTTCAGTTTCTCTGGCCATTACTTCATCCCATTTCATATCCTGTACATTTGAACTTCTTACTGTTTCTTTTACTTCTTCTGTCCATTCAGCATCTTTGTTATGTTCTACACAGTCTTCATAGATATTACTCCAAAATGTGTCTATTTCTTTTTTTTGGTGGTGGTTCTATTCATTTTGCTTTGGTTTCCATATTCTCTATAAAACTGTTTTGGGTCATCAATGAATTGCTTATTTTGTACTTTTCCACCAATATTTATCATATATCTTCTCATTTGTTTCTGCCTGTACTGATATCTTTAGTGTATTTATTTGCAGTAGTGTATGATAGATTCTGGTCCATTCTGAACCTACATGCTCCTTTTATCATGTCTATCTAAGTATTTTTGTTGATTTGTTCCATCTTCTATAATCTTCTAACAGTGATACTTCTTGTCTTAATTGCTTTACGGTTTGTCTATTTGATACATCCATGATGGCATTTGATTTCTTCCCCTCCTTTTTGTTATTGCCCTGTATTCTTGTGGTAAGCCTTTATCTGTTATTAATTCTGCTGTACAGTAATATATCCTATTTGCTTCTGTTATATCACATGGATTTCTGTTAATAGTCTTGATTACTGTGTTCATTTGTTCTATCATTTTGGGTCTTAGTGACTTTCTGTAATCTATTTCTTTCATCAATCTTAATATGCTTATCCATCTGTATTAAATCAAGCAACTCTTCCCTTAGATCTTTTTCTTCTAAAATGAGGGCACATTCTTTATTCTCCATTTCCTATAAGCATTCTACAGAAAGTTCTCAAAGACCTTCCTGTGACATATTCTCTTCAGCTGCATCCTGCTTCATCTGTTGCTCTTTCATATGGGAAATCACTGGCCTATCACTCCACAACATTGACTGCATCAAAGTTGCCGCCATTTCCTGTTCCTTCCCTTGCTGTGCAACTCCAACCGAACCTTTTGTACTGGTTTTCTACAGAAGGCTGCAGAGTATCTTCATATGGAAATTGATCAGATGCTTCCCATTCCACCTGTTTCTCTTTAATTTGGGGACTCACTGTTCTATCATGCTGTGACGTTACCAGAATTGGATTTTCTACACTAAATCCTTCATTTCGCAGATTATCCATAACTTCATTTTCTATTTCTTTAACTTCTCCATTACTAATCCTCTTTTCTACTTTCCCCTTTTGTTTTATTATTTTTTGTATTACAAGGTTTTCTATGTCCGGATGCCTTTGTCTGTATTCTCTTCAAATATCTTTGGTGCTGCTCTTTTTGCATTGATTGGGTTTGCTTTTTCCTTTGCATAAATACTGCACTATATTAAATCTATTTTTCTTTTCCATTACCATATTTCTTCTTCAGATGCCTCCTGTTCTTCCTCTTTCTCCTTATTTCAGGGACTCATTGTTCCATCATGCTGTGAAATAACCTGTGTTAGACTTTCTACACTAAATCCTTCATTTTACCAGTATTCCATAACTATACCTTCTATTTTTTAACTTCTGCTTTACTAATCTTCTGTTCTATGCTCCCCCTTTGTCATCTTATTTTTTGCATCACAAAATGTCCCATATCTGGGTGCCTTTGCCTGTATTTTCTGCAAATATCTTTGGAGTCTTTCATGTGCAAGCATTTTTCTTTCCTCTAATTTCTCTCTTAACCTTTTTAAATATCTTCTATCAAGAAATTCTGGGCTTCTTGCACAATAGTGACAATACATAATTTCTTTTTATCCTCAGTAGTCCACTCTATCATCTTTATGGCTCCTTTTTGGCCTGTCTGGATTTGTTGTTTTGTGGACTACTACTTTCTTCTACAACGGGGGGGGGGGGGGGGGCATCCTCCACCTGAGCCTGGCCTAACTCCATTGTAGGAATATTTTCTTTTTTTGAGAATTCTATACTGTCATTTTTTACAGTCCTGGCACCAGGGCACCTGGTATTGGACACTTTTTTATCCTGGGACTTGTGCACCCAGCTGTCTTTTTTTATTTTTGAACTTACTTCTGTGCATGATGTATCCTATATAAAATACAGTCTATTTATCAGTGTCATATTGGTGAGATTTTGTAAAAACAGTATCCACCTTGTGAAGGTACTCTCCAAGACTTGAGGATGAATTCATTTCCAGCAATACTAATCTCCTTTGCTTGTTGATTTTATCTATCTATCTATCTATCTATCTATCTATCTATCTATCTATATAGGGATTCACTTCAGAATCTCAAAATTTTGAAACATCGAATTTCATATGATTGAGACCATATGATCAATGTTTCAGAATATTGAAATTCCGAAACAAATCCAAAAAAAAAACCCAATTTAAATATTTAAATGTTCCACTGCACCCCCAACACCCCCGCTACTTAAATATTTCAACTCCAAGATCGCACTACAACGAGGAAAAAGGAAATCTCCCATTCTACACTGTATGCAGATCTCCATTCACAATGTCAGAATTCCAAAAGTTCGACCATATGGTCTCGGCCATATGAAATTCGATCCTTCAGGATTTCGGCATTGTGAAGTGTTCCCATACATATATATATATATATATATATATATATATATATATATATGCACATAAAGAGAGTGACAGAGTGAGAGAGGTAGATATAGATGTATAGGTAGAGATAGATACATATTTCAAAATAAGCAATAATCATATTTGATAGATGCACCTTAATATGCTATAGATGCATATAAAGCCTTTGGCATTGTGAAGCAATAGTTTCTTGTTTTATTCCTTGTTGGATTGGATATCCAAATGTCTGGATTTAATATTAAACGTCATACTTTTCAGACAAAATATTATATTGATATTAATGGGTCTGAATGACAAAATGGGGAGTGCATCACAGTTTTCCCATTTACCCTACCTTGTTTTTTGATTGCAGTCCAACCCGCATTAACTGCAATGCAATCTTCAACAGAGACAGGCATATTACAATAAAGGTCACTTCTTTGAAATGTAGTGCCTTTGGAGATGACCTTTTAGTAAGGATTACAGGTGTGAATGAAACTTTGTGATTTTTTTTAATTTGACTCAAGGATTCCATAAGGTAAGGGGCTATAAAATAAATGTTTCTAAAATCTAAAATTTTAATTCTGACACACCTAGTCTTATTAGCAATTTGTATAACTGCATTGAGAGCTGAAATTTCTGGGTTGACAATTATAGACCTCGGATTTTAACATTTTTTTTCCTTTTTGTATTTTCTTTATAAAATTCACCCTTTTAAAAATGGTTTGATAAGGCGAGAAGTATCTGAAGGATGATTACATGGAGGCATTGTTCTCTGAGAATCAATTGATCAAAATTAACTGTCCCTCCTTATTAAGGTGGCTATAGAATACATACATATATATATATATATATATATATATATATATATATATATATATATATTGCCTTTATAATCTCGAAATACTGAAATCTTGAATTTCAGTATATTGAGACCATAAAGGTGAATTTTTAAAATATCAAAAGTGCATAATCACAAATTCGAATATCTCAAATTCACGGTTATGCCTTATGTTATGTGCAGTGTTTTGTGTGGATGGTGTTCAGTGTCGTGTGCGGATTTAAGTGGAATTTAAGGAAAGTGACTGTTTTGTAAGTGTTTTGGGTGGGAGTTTGAGTTTATGTGAGTGTGTTTGTAAGTTGTACGTGCGGGTATGGTAGGCAGGTGAAAGTATGAGTGTGTAAGTGTTGGATGTATTGACGTTTGTATATGTGTGATGTTATGTGTGTGTGTGTGTGTGTGTGTGTGTGTGTGTGTGTGTGTGTGTGTGTGTGTGTGTGTGTGTGTGTGTATGTGTATGTGTGTATGTGTGTGTGTGTGTGGGGGGGGGAAATGGGACTGTAGAATGTCTGGGTGTGAGTTTACTTTCTTTTTCTGTTTGTGCGATCTTGGAGTTAGTATATATAAATAGGGGGAGTGTGGGGGGTGGGGGGCTTACCCCCCTGCATCATATGTAGTGTTGGTTTGTGTTTTTGTGTTTGTGTGTATTTTCTTTGTTGGTTTGTTGTAGTGTGGCTTGAATAATGTATGTGTTGTGTGGTGTATGATGTGTTTATGTTCGTAATTTTGTGTTTTCTGGTTTTGGGGTTTCTGGATTTGGGATGTTCGACTTTATGGTCTCGGGATACTGAAATTTGAGAGTTTAGTATTTCAAGATTATAAAGTGAATTTATATATAAATATATATATATATATATATATATATATATATATATATATATATATATATAGTGGTAGAGTAACTACTTTATATGGAATGTGAACTCATGCTTTCTCCCCACCAAAACTCTCAATCCCTCAGCCAGTTTTCAAATCCATTCCTCCAGCAACGCAGTCATAAACACCAGCTCACATACCAAATTACTAGGTGTTACAATTGATAGCAAATTAAAATTCGACCTACACCCCTCTCAAACCATTAAAAAAACACATCATACTAGGCTCTCTTTAGCAAATTAATCCTTTCCTAACTAGCCATTCTAGACTATCACCAGGACTCATCTTTTATCTACTGTTCTCTATGCTTCTCCCATCTTTACAAACCTTAACAAAACTGACCTTACCAAACTTGAATCAGCCTACAATAAAATAGCCAAGTTCGCCACTAGCTCCCTATATAGGTCCCACCGCTGCTCTGCCCTACAACAAATAAATTGGCTAGAATTCCCATAACAGCTAACATATACCCAACTTGTCTTTACTGACCAACTAATATACCAGCCAAACAGAACCTCAGCCCTACAACAATGACTCCAACCATATGCCAGCACTGAGCATCTCTGATCCTCACACAAAACATTCCTCTAAATATCCAAAAGCAACAACAAAGCTGGGGACGCCCTCCCCTTCCGCCACATTTCTAAACTTTGGAACTCAATCCCTCAACACACCCTAAATGCTACCAACCTACACCAATTCAAAACTCTGTTCAAAGACCACCTCACTAACAACTAGCTCTGCTCCTGCACCAAGCCAGGCTAATACCACATAAGCCTACATCAAATTTCATCCCGTAAATTTTATAGTCTCCATGTATACCCCACTCCCACTTGTTAACACCACCTATCAGCTACCTACAATAACAGTATAATTTGATAATTTCTTTTCTTTTGTAAGAGTATACATATGTACATGTATTAAAATGATCAACTAAAGATGGACCCCTGCCCTCAAAAAAAAAAAAAAAAAAAATATATATATATATATATATATATATATATTTATATGACTTTACTATATTGTAATAACTTTCTCCTTTTCACTAAAGTGACTATTATATATTGTACTTTCTTTATTGTCTTTAGATATTTTTGTTAAATTCTATGTAAAACCGACACTGTACCTGTCAATGTTGTTCTTGTTTTATTGGAGCTTTTCTCCCTTGGCCTCCGCTGAAAATGGGCTCACACCCAGATGGACTATCCCGGTCAACAATTGTAAAATAAAAATAAATAAATAAATAAATAAATAAGATATTCAATGGACTGGGTTGTTCAATTACATAAGGCAGACCCATTTTTTCAACATTTTATGAATGCCTAAATGCATCTGAATTCACATGTTTTGTTTTATGCTGTATGCAGAACATTTTCTTTTTTAAAAAAACAGGTAATTCTAAAATGGCTTTTTATTCTTTTTCCATGGTCCTATTGTTGCAGCTTTGCTTGGCTACCTGAGGTGGTAAGGTTGTCAGGGAAAAATGGGGATCTATTTGGAAGCCCACTGGATGGATTCATGAATGGCTATTTTCCGCATTGCTATTATGTGCACATCGTGATGCAATGTGGCACAATAGCACGCTCTTTTGTTTTCATTAAATGGCTCTACACTTTGTGCAGGGCTGCCAATTAAAGGTTAACAACAGAAAATGCTAATGAAAGCATAATCAGCTGAATTGTATGCTAAGGAACCAATACTATATAGTGGAGCCATTCAGGAAGCTATAAAGTACCCTTGTTGAGATGGTGTAGCCTTTTGCCATGAACAGCATACCTACTGGAATGTAGCCACCATCTCACTTAGAAAAAAAAAGTAATGCTAGGGGCTGCTGCTCTATTGCATGCATGTGCAAAAGGTTCAAATCTCTGCTGCTGTTGGTACTGCTGCTAGACCCCATCCAAAGAGAAGAAGGGTGTTCAGACCCCGTATAACATATCATGGACTGCATGATATTGAAATGGTGGAGTGATGCATGGTTGATAGGGAAATACTACAGGAACTCTGCAGCCTCTGCCATCCCCACTTCAGACCTAGGGAAATCAAGAAGAACTTGTATCAGTGGAAACTAAGGTATATGTAGCATTAATGGTATTAGCTACTGGTACATTCCAGAGACCCACAGGGGATATAATAGGGGTATCACCGGCCTCACAGTCCAGAATATTGCACCAATATCTTAATGCTATGCTAGAACATGCAATGGAATGCATCTATTTTCCACACACACCAGAGAAGGGAGCACACTTCCATGGATTTTTGGGTGCCATAGACTGCATTCACATATTTAGAAAACCCCAAACTGGTGAACAGAAAAGGACATACATCAACAAGAAGGTGTTCCACTCAATCAACTGGCAGATTGTCTGTGATGCCAGAGGAATCATCCTCATTGTGTATGCAGGTAACCCAGGCAGTTCCCATGACTCACACATAAGGCACATCTCACAGCTTTACACATTTGCTAGGGGTGAAGTTCCACAAGGCCATCCCCTGGGTGATGCAGGTTATGCACTGGAACTGTGGCTCATGACATCCATCAGAAATGCTCACACACCCACATAAGAAGGATACAATAATGCCCATGCTCAAACTAGAAATATCAGAGAGCATGTGTTTGACATGCTGAAGTCATGGTTCAGCTGTCAGCACACATCAGGCATGCCCTGCAGTGTGACCAGGCACCTGCAGAGAAATTCTCACAGTCTGTGCCATGTTGCATAATATCATCTTGAGGAAACAGCTGCAACAGGGACATCAAGGGCCAGGACCACGCATTTTTTGACCACAGGCAGGGCCAGCACCTCCAGCACATACAGACGAGGATTCTGAGGGAGAATCTCCAGCTGCAGATGTAGCTAGCAGATGTAGGCTTGCACAATATGCCCTTGCTCTGGCTAAGAGGCAAAAGATAGCACTCACACTCACCATCTAAGACTCAAAGGTTAGAGCACACACTCAACAACTAAGAGACAAATGATAGCACACACACTCACCAGTGAAGGAATACATATAACAACCAAAGCACATGCAAATATTAAAAGTGATGCATCCGATGTCCATAAAACTTTACTTACTCATGTAATGTCTGTTTACTGATAACATCAGACAGAAGCAGCCTCAAAGCACATGACTCATAACTGTAGTAATGTCAAGGTAAGTGTGGAACCTGTATTATATGAACAAATGTGTAACAAGATAAACTACCTGCATACTGTCAGTCATAGAGGTACTCAATCAGAATCTGTGTGAGGTGTTCACCAATGGCTTTCTTGGCTTATAGGATTGATATCTGCACTATACAGGATAAGCATTGTACACAATAACTGGCATCAAACCAGTCACTTGCCCACTGTATACAAAATAATCAAAAGGACAATTATATCAACATAGGTTCATAGGTTCATAGTAGATTACTTGGGTAATGGCTTAAGGGCTTTTACAAGCCTAGCCAATATAACCTGCTTTTACCTAATAAATGCCCCCTAGGGGCAAAAGGTTGGAATGGATTTGTGACTGTGCATTGAGTTTATTATAGATTGCCCCTGTCTATAAAGGACATAGGCACTACTTCAGGTGTGAATTTGCAATTCCCCATCCATTGATCCAAATTGCATTTGAAGAGGACCAGGGAAGGGCTCTGCTTAATGTCAATAGGAAGCCTGTTCCAAAGAAGGGATATTCTCTGAGAGGCATATATGTCTCTCCAGCATGCTTTGATCGAGTCATTAACTAAGTTTAGATCCCTTGATTAGGTGACCCTCATGCTGTTGACTTGCGGATGTGTAGCTGCTCCATCAGGGCTGAATTCATGAATGCCTTGTGGGTCAGACATAGGTCACCCCTTAATAGTTGGTAAGAGACAGTGTAAAGGGACAGGGATTTTAGTGCATCTGCATAGTTCATATTGTTAACATTCTGTATTTTCTTTGTGAGGAACCTCTGAGATTGCTCCAGCTAATGTAAGTGCCTAGTCAAGTACATGCCAAATGGTGCACTGTACTCAATTGTTGGTCTAATGAGGGCTGACTACAGCGGGATTAAAATTTCCTTGGATCTAGATGCCATACCTCTGCTTATAAGTTGTGCCACAGAAAAGGATTTACTCACCACTGTGGACACATGGCAGTCAAAGTTCAGGCTGCTATATATCTGTGTACCTAAATCTCTCACCTCTGAGTCTACTCTAAGGGGTGTGCTAATGATGTTGTAAGTTGCAGGGGTATTTGACTTCCAAAAGGGTATGACAATGCATTTTTTGGTTTTAGGCCATGGTTCTGGCACCAGTCATTTTTCTGATCTAGACTCTCCTGAAGGATATCTACATCATTGAAGGATTCAATAATTGCCCTTCAGCTTGCTGTTATCAGCAAATTTTGTCATCCAATGGTCTTCTACATTTGTCTTAACTTCAGAGAAGTACCTTCTGAACAGGAGTGGCCCAGTATTGAGCCCTGTGGCAAACCACTAGTAACTGGTATCTTACAGGATCTGGATTCACCCACTTTAACCACATGTGTCCTGCTGGTGAGGCAACTGGCTATCCATCTGGTGACATAGGGATTTATGTCCAGTTTTGTGAGTTTATTTATAATACCTGATTGAGGAATTGTGTCAAATGCCTTGGCCTGGTCGAGGTAGACAGTATGTAACATTTTACCCTCATCTATGGCCTTAGTGACTTTCTTAAAGAAATCCACCAGATACAGTAGGCATGACCTGCCCTTGACAAAGCTGAACTGGGTCAGATTCAGTGTTTGGAGGTCTCCTATGTCATTATGTATCAGGTCCATGATTATTCTTTCCATGGCCTTACATATAAGACTAGTCAAATATATGAGTCTGTAATTTCATGGGTCAGTAGATGGTCCCCCTTTATGCAGAGGGATGACTACTGCTTTTCTCCACTCTATTGTGACAAAGCCATTCTGGAGGCTGTACTTAGATATCCTAATGGACCTGATAAGTCCTGATTTAAGCTGTTTAACAGGTGACCTGGTATATTGTTAGGCCACACTGAAGCTGTGTTTTTAGCTTTAGAGAGCCCAGTGGCAACCTTTGGTGATAATTGGTGGTGGAGTGGTGGAGCCTGTTTCTTGGGGGAGAACTGAGAGTGATGGGGAGGTGAAATTTGAGCTGAATTTGTCGGCCAGCAGATTTGCTATGTCTTTCAGCTGAGTATGAGTGGTGCCATCTACAACTAATTCCACACATTGTTTGGTATTGCCATTAAGACTGCGGACATAGCTGAAGAACATCTTATGGTTATCCTTAGCTTTGGAGGCTATTTTTACCTCAAAGTCTGCTTTCAGAGACTTGATTAGTTGCTTGATTCACTTGTTTAGACTAACAAGGGACATATTGTTTTGTTGTGCACATTCCCTGTTACTTCTTGACAGGATTTTCTTTCTTTTGGAAAGAACAGGACATATGGAAATCTTTCTATACCATTCCCTTAGACAAAGAAGGTAACTCCAATAATCCATCAAATTATAGACCCATAGCCATTCTCTCACCATTCTCTAAAATTCTAGAAAAATGCATACACAAACAGCTTCTGAACTATCTAATTGGCAAAAACCTTCTGACCCCTACTCAACATGGCTTCAGGCCAAACCACAGCACATCCACCACCCTTCTGTCTTTTACACATACTGTCGCAGAGGCCAGAGACAAAAACCTACTGGTGTCGTACTTTCCTTGACCTCTCAAAAGCTTTTGACACTATCTCTCACTCTAAACTACTAACTAAACTAGCTGATCTCAACCACTCCTTTGCTATTCTCTGGTTCGCTAACTACCTTTCTAATAGATTAGAGTCAGTCAGATGGCTTTCTACCTGCTCCCCCTTTTTACCCATCCAAACTGGCATCCCCCAGGGCTCTGTTCTGGGACCTGTTCTTTTTAACATCTTCACAAACAACCTCCACACTTCTTGCACCACTTCCTCCTTGATACAATATGCAGATGACTCTACCCTTATCTCCTGCTCTGAAGACATCTCTCACCTCCACTCAATCACTCAAAACACTTTTTATAACCTCAGACAATGGCTAACTGATAACCAGATCATCCTAACCCCTAAGAAAAACTGCTGCTTTTCCTCCCTAAATCTTTTTCGCACCATAAAACTACCTTTTCCATATCATCACATGACAATATCCTTATCAAAGCAAATTCTCACTCTAAACCTCTGGGTATCATAATTGATGACCAATTAAAATTTGACCTCCATATTTAACACTGTATTAAAAAGACAAATCAAAAAATGGGTCTACGCTGCAGAAACAAAAAGTCATTGCCAATAACTCCAAAGCTACTTTTGCTCCCAGCTTGTCTTCTATACAGCTCTACTATACTCACATTTCTACAATCTACCCTAATAACTAAACTGGAGCAAACTTATAACAACATTGCTTGATTTGCCAGTAATCAACCATATAAATCCCATCACTGTCTTGCCTTAAAACAGCTTCAATGGCTTGAGTTCCCCCAGCTTTTTCTTCTTACCCATTTGCAGTTCACTCACACCTTACTTAACAAACCCTCAGCATTTCTTGCTCTCTCCTCTCTCATATCCCTGTATTCTCCCTCTCGAACTCTGGGCTATTCAGATCAACAGCTTCTTAATATTTATAAAACTAACAAAAACACTGGTAAACTTCTGTATAAACGCACAGTGTCCCAAGCCAGGAACAACCTCCCACCAAATATACATAACATCAAGTGTTCAACCTGTTTCAGAACTGCACTTAAAAACTATCTTCTTAATTCTAGTTCCTGCCCATGCTGGGAAACCCACTTAATACCCCCACCATCACCTCTCTATACCACTCATTAATCTTATCTGCCAGCCTTCCAAGACTGACTGTTGTAATTTCTAGAATTTACTAGCACGGACCTAATTTCTGTATATCACTCAGGCAATTACTTCTGTGTTTGTTTGTTTTTTTATATATCAACAACTGTTACTGTAAATATCTGCAATGATATAACTATGTAATTCTTCTTGCCTTTAAATGTTATTTGTTCTTGCCTATTAATGTATGATATATTCCTTGTAATATGCATGTGCTTTGAATATATGCTCGTTATTTTTCTGTATGTTTTTTTTTTCTCTACTGGAAACGGGACTCTGGCTCAGCTGGACTAACCTGGTAAACAAATGACAAATAAATAAATTTTGTTGTGCATCATATTAATACTAGGGGTCCACCAGGGTGGCTTGTTTTTGCGGTTTGACCTGAGTGTATTTTGGTAGGGTACTGTTGTTTCTATGCAGTAGTTTATATGGTCATACAGGGCGTTTGTGTATTCTCTGCATAGGTTTCTGCATTTTCTGGATCTGGGGAAATTTGTAAACTAGCTATGTCATTTCATAATAGGGAGTAATTTACCTTGCAGAAGTTCTTAAAGTTTTGGGGGTTAGGTGTGGGAGGGACTATTTTTACCTTTATTTCAAGGCCGACCGCTTTGTGATCTGATCATACCAGTGAGGAAATAGCACTGTTGGGGACAGGAGTGCAGCACTCTCCCATATTTGTGAGTACCAGATCTAGGATATCTGTTCTCCTAGTGGAAGTGTGGACTAGCTGCTTCAGGGCATTTGAATTTACAAAGTCAAGAAATCTCTGGGCCTGCATGTTAGTTGTCATACATACCCCCCAATTAATGGATGGGTAGTTAAAATCACCCATGAGTATGGTACTGAGCTGCAGTGGCAACTTCAAATCAAAGGGGGGCTGCAGGAGACAGCTGAATGGATGGGGCCAATGGGAAGGGATGTGGTCAACTAGAAAGGGGCAGGGCTATGCTCAAAACTACAACTGGAACTTTAATTAAATACGGCTGCCCTGGGTACCAAACTGTCATTACAAATGTCTGATCAAGACAAAATGAAGTGTAGAAGAAAAAAAATATTTCAGTGCATTGGCTACATGACAGCTTACTTAATATCTAGATGGAAACAAAAAGGTTGTGAGGCATGAACAAATAAATTACTTTTAAAATACATTACTGGAATGCCAGTCAAAATCAAGTATAAAAAAAACAAGCAGCACTCAACTCAAACCACTTCTCCTTGCACTGCAGTTCTAATTATAATTTATATTCAGCTTTATAAAAGTACCAAGTAACATGCTGAAAGTAGCAATCTCTTTGATACCCTCACTTGTAAAAATGTTTCTTATCCAATAAAGACCTGCTGCCTGACAACTATCTACTTGTTTCATGGGGAAGACATGATCAAAGTAAAAAATGAACAGCAAACAAGAAACAAGCTCAATATAAATTGCTTAAAGGATTGCTGCATAGGTTATGGACCACACATGATAGATTGGCATTCTGTTTAGTTTACGGGTAAAGCCTACAAAGATGACTGCAAGCCTCCAACAAATGTAATGAGCTTCTGAAAATACTGTAATACTGCCCTTTATTACAAATACTTGTCATATGCATTTCAATACCCAAGGCTTATACATTATCTAGTTATGTAAATATTCTCTGCATGGCAACAATAAAAAGGCTTTCAGTGCTGGTAATTCTTTAACAGTATGCTTATTAAAGCTTACTTGCATCTTACAATCTCAGACAAGCTTATCTGATGGCCATTAAAGCATTGCTATTTAAACACAGAGCAACAGGGCACTGCAATAGCATGCATTTTCTAAATAATAAGCATAAATCAACAGTATAAAAATATGACAGAAAACAGAACATTCTGCAAAATCAGGGACTGATGAAAAGCCACTGTCGTACTTGTGTCTACCTTGGATGGGGGGATACTCTGCACATTTACACTGCATAACTGCTCCTTGCTTTGCTTGGTCACATCCAGAGTCACTACATGGGGGAGTGGGGTACAACAAGTATGTCACAATTTGAAATGTCTCTGGCTGACTGTGATGGCTCTGACACATTTGTCATACCTATCAACCTCATAGCAAGAAATCTGGACAAAGCCATACATAGAAGTGGGCCAAAGGCCCAAAAATAAGGACAAGTTTTAAATATTGCTCTTATAAACTTAGGAAGATAATAGAATAGTAGGTCTTGCATTAGTATGAGTTTTCTGAAGGGTATGAAATCTGAAACTCAAATGTCTGTCATTATTTCCTAACTTCAGTCTTTAATGATTTGCTGCTAATTTGCCAGAAAACCGCAATTTTATGAAAAACAGACCAAAAATGTGATGCAAAAATATAAAATTGCCACACAATACAGCTGGGAACCTGTCAAAGAAGGGACACTTTTTTAATATTGCCACTGTTAACTTGAGCAGCTGACAAAATAAAAGATTATACATGCATTTATGAAATAAAAGTAATCTATAACTCTAATCATTACAGTTATTTATAATTGTAAACCCTCCACATTTTCTCCCAAAATTGCAATTTTGTGGAGGGATTATTAGGGATAGAGCAACATTTTGAGCCAAAATTGGGGACAGTTGAGAGGTTTGGATATTCCTAATTCTATAAAGCGATTTATTTGCATGTACCCTTCAACCTCTTAATGCAGGACAAGGCCAAATATATTGGGGGAACATACAAAAAGTACTAAAAATTCCTCTTGTATCAACTTAGTTGATAGAATAACAGGTCTTGCTTTAGCATGCATTTTTCTGAAGGTTATGAAGGCGGTGTCATTATTTAGTGACGTCATTCCTAAATGATTTGCCAGAAAACCACACATTTTATGAGGAACAAACCAAAAATAAGAAGCAGAAATGTATTAATTCTGCAAAAATCTGGACAGTTGAGAGGTATAGTTCAGCGGGGCTGTCTTTGAGATTGCCGCCCTTCCCCCCTCACAAACTCATGGTCAGATGGATCCTCCCCCCCTGTAGCCATTCCAATGCCCCATTACTTACCTGTTTTGCCCCATTTACCATAAACATTGTAATGTGCATACTGCTTTACATCTGTGATGATTTGGATTTCATTTGAAAGTTTTATTTGCATTTTATATCACAAACGCTAATAGACAATCTGCTAAACAAAGCAATGCAGTTTCACAATTAAATTACTTAGTATTACAACTTCTCTGCCCTTGAAACTCACATTCATTGAAACAGCATTGAAACCCACATTCAAAGAAAATATATTTTGTCAGTAGCAGATAAAGATGAACTTTGGGCCATTTTCAAATCATAGGCCCCTTGCACACGAAACATACATGTGTACTTTGATACACCTTCCTGATTGTATTAAAGAATATTCCTCATATAATACAGTACAGTTGTTAGAGGGCATTTTAATGTATTGTTTTGAACATTTTTCAAGAAAACAATGAAACAAAATGCATGCACCAATAATGACAAAACTGCTCAATTCAGAACATTTCCATCATGTGCTTCCTACTTCCTGAATCCGGACTGGAAAGGCAGCAGTCCGGATTTACTTTGAATGGAGGATTCCTAGGATTGTACCATTATGGTTCACAGCTGGGGGGGGTTGCAGTCCTGCAGTCCGATATCACAAGTCGCCACTGCTGGGCTGGATGGTGAATGATTCTAGTAACTTCAGGTATGATGTATAGGCTTCCTAGTTCATAGTGGGGGATATGTAGCTGGCAAGAATATAGTAATGGATTTTTCTCATGGTTAGTTGGACATGGAGTAGCTCAAGCATGTCATATTGTTTGACCAGCCTTGAGGTGTGCTTATCCTTTATGTAGATAGATACAGCACCACCTTTTGCTCTTTCATGTTCAGTGGGTGGTTGGAAAGTATGAAAGGCATTATAACCAAGCACTGCTGGAGTAATTTCCATGGCTTTGAACCATGTTTCAGTAACTGCATAGACATCAGCATTCTCCAGGGTGAGGATTGTTTCCAGGTAGTGCAGTTTCTTGTAGAGGCTCCTAGCACTGAGCATTAACACCTTTAGCTTGTTCTGAGTAGCTTTTGTTATGTTAGCAGATTTGTCAGTTCAGCAATGCCTAAAAAGGCACTGTAGGGGTGGACAATGTGTTGGCTGATATTTGAAAGCCTGGAGGTGACTGGTAAAGACCATCCATAGCAAAGAAGCATGGCCTACCAGCCATGTCCTCCCAGGCTGACAAGTACTGGACCCTTTGAAATGACACCAGTAGCAAAGCCAATTGTTAAAGTTGAAATTTTCTTCTGGTATTGTGGCATCATCCTTAGAAACAGTAGAATGCTGCATAATACTAGACTCATACCTGCCTTTGACAAGAAGACAATCATGTCTCTCTTCATATAGTCCAAGGAGATAGGTCTCAGGTCATACACACCCACATGGACTATGACTGAGTCATACTGGTAAGTGACTTGAGTGCTTGCATGATCTGAGAAGTCCTGGCCCCTGACAGGAAATTAACTTTAACCTTCCCTTTATCCAGCCTGGTAAGAGTGACATTAGTGTGCCTCACAAAGGCGCTTGAATGCATAATTTACAACACTAAATGAAAAAAAGCCTTCTGAAATAAGTATTTGGAAAAACATCCAAAATAATGCTGTGCAATAAGTATGCATATAATAAACATACTGAGAAAGACTCTGTTAGCTATCCACTCTGTGCATCAGACATATATGCAACCTTAGGTAAAACAAAAATTAACAAAGCGCATAGCATAGTCATTATCATTTGCACAGGGTCGGGGTTGGTAGGACAAGGCTGACAGCAAAATAGTGAGTGTGAGTAAGAAACACAGAACATTCAGTAAAGTAGGAAATATCTCAGAGCTACTAACAGGAGATGTATCCCAATCAACATTAAGGTTTTCTTTTATAGGTTCATAGGTTGTTTACTAGACTAACAACCACAAGGGCCTTTTTAAACCTAGTCATGCATCCCAAATCTCTGGCAAGTTCTGATACCCTTGATAAATGTAAGCATGGGTCTGGGAGAAAAACTAATTGCAGGTTACCTGTTTGCATCAGATATAGGTGCCAAACCAGGAATGAATTTCCGGTTTCCCATCCAATTGTTCAAGTTGCATTTGAATTGGATTAGGGAGGAACTCTGCTTCACATGGATGGGGAGCCTGTTCCATACATGGGGTAGTCTCCGGGATACATACCTATCTCTCCAGCAGGTCATATTTAAGTCTTTAGAATGGGTAATTCTGTTACTATTTGTTTTATGGATATGCAGGAGGTCCATCAGAGTGGGGTCTGACAATGCCTTGTATGCCAGGCATAGATCTCCTCTCAAAAGCCTGTAGGAGACAGAATACAGGGATAGGGCCTTGAGGTGGTCTGCATAGGACATATTACTTATGCCCTGTATTCTTTTAGTGAGGAACCTCT
Source organism: Protopterus annectens (assembly GCF_019279795.1). Taxonomy (NCBI): domain Eukaryota; kingdom Metazoa; phylum Chordata; order Ceratodontiformes; family Protopteridae; genus Protopterus; species Protopterus annectens. Next base: position 1,370,111,923 of record NC_056732.1, on the reverse strand, counting down.
GTGGACTTTCCAGTTGTTGGATATGCCTGGTTTGGTACATATCAAAGGGGGCATTGTACTCAATGTTAGGCCTGATGAATGCCGAATACAATGGAACAATGACTTCCTTGGATTTGGATACCATGCCTTTGTTTATAAGTTGTGCAATATCTAATGATTTGCTCATTACTGTAGACACATGATGATCAAAGGCTAGAGTTCTATCTCTGTGTGTCCCTAAGTCCCTGACTAATGGGCCAACTCTAAGGAATGTGTTGTCAGTATAATAGCAGAGATAGATTACTTCCCAAAGGATACTATTATGCATTTCCTGGCATTAGTTTTAGTCCATGGATCTGACACCAGTTGTTTGTCTGTGTCAACCTCTCCTGGAGAACATTTGTGTCAGTGTGAGATTCAATGACAGCTCCTAATTTGCAATCATCTTCAAATTTAGTCAGCCAGAGACCACTGACATTGGCCGTGACTTCTGAGAAGTAAATGCCAAAAAGGAGTGATCCAAGGACTGAGGGACTCTACTTGTGACTAGCCTCTTTGTGGAGGTGGACTCCCCAAGTCTAACCTCCTGGGTCCTGTCTGAGCCAGTTGGATATCCACAGGGTGACATACAAGTTGGTACCTAACCTTTTGAGTTTGTCAACAATGCCCGAGTTGGGTATTGTGTCAAATGCCTTGGTCAGGTCAAGGTAGGCAGTGTGAATGATTTTGCCCTCATCCATTGCTTTGGTGACCTTTTCAAAAAAATTCACCAAGTTGAGTAGGCATGAGCTACCCTTGATGAAGCCAAACTGGGTTGGGTCCAGTGTCTGGAGGTTTACTATATTTCTATTGATCATCTACATGATAATTCTTTCCATGGCTTTACATATAAGACTAGTGAGACTTATGGGTCTGTAGTTTCCAGGGTCTGTAGATGGCCCACCTTTGTGCAGATGGATAACTGTTGCCTTTCTCCATTCATGAGGCACGAAGCCTGTCAGTAATTCCAGAGGCCCTGATTTTCTTGCAAATGGGGGTCGGTATGGACAGTTTTTGTGAAATGTGTGCATGTTTGCATGAACACAATCAAGCTCTGTGCTAACAGTTCATCCTGCCATGACAGACAGGTGTGAGCTATACATGGTAGAGTTGTCAGTTCAGTGTTGTCGCTCTCGATCATGCAAACTGCCTCTACCAAGAGTTGTACTGCTACTCCCATGTCCCCAGTTTGAAGTGGGGGTTCTACCTGAAGGTGACTGATATCTGCTGGACAAGCTCTCTTCACAACAATGTATGGACATCCAGTCACTGATGGAGCAGTGGAAAGAGTATCAGTAGGAGAGGGGGATCTGGCATAGCCATATTGGCTAATACCAGAGGACATTGTGGTTCAATGGACAGGTGGATGCCGACCCTCCCCCAGCAGATGTTCCATCACAGACACTGCCCAACCAATGTGTCACTCATATTATCTAATGAGTCCCCCACCCAGCTAAGGCAGTCATGGATGTCAGAATGTGCCACGTTTAGGACTCACATAATGTCTTCCAAGCCCCTAATGGAATATGCTTGTGCCTCCATGACAGCTCTATAAATACATCTGGTGGCACATAATAACTCAACAGCATCAGGACAAGGGTGGACAGTAGGCCACCTGTGAGCACCTCTAGCAACCCTCCTGTGTGGTGCCATGCCCTCACGATGGCTATGTGTAGATTCAATCAGCTCTGCAACTGGAGTAACCACACAACCCCAGTCAACAGTGTCACCCCCGACTTGACCTATATGTGAAGCCTCAGTGGAGTGAGTATGCATAGGCACACTGACCATGTCCAAAATAAGGCCAGTGGATGTGTGAGCCGCAACCTCAGTGTCAACCTGAACTTCTGCACTTCCTGACTGTGCCTGTATATCACCAACATCATCATCAGATGCTACTGATACTCTGATATCAGGTACTATGAGTTCTACACTGCCACTGTCAGGATCACCTATGATAGTAATCAATAAACAGAAGCAAGAAATAAATAGTGAGTGGAAATAACACTCATGCTAAACAATTTCAGATGTTAAGGGAATACAATACGTTTTACTCTCTCCTCAGACGTACATCTAAATAATGGTTATTTCTAATCAAAGAAAGTTTGTGCTTACCATGTGCAGGTGGTCTTTCATATGGTAATTCTGATGTCCCTGGAAAAAGAGGAAGGCTGTGGAAAGAAGGCTAATAATCACAATGCAAATGACACAAGGACAACAGAATAATGTTCTGCCTATCTTCCCTTAAGAAATATCACAGACTCATTCAGACTGACCATTCCCCCAACACAATCTCCTTTCAATTCTTCTCTCTTGTAAGGCACACATCTCGATGTTTACAGATGTAAAAGAGTCTATATCACATAATCAAAATTCCAAAATATCGAACACCATAAGCTCAAACTTGGAATTTCGAAATGTGATAACGTCAAACACTCAGAATAGCGAATTTTTTTCCCAGGGAAAAAATTTGCTGGTCCGAGAAACATACACACAACACAAGCACACCAAAATAAATAATCCACACACATACACTTAACAAAACCCAACTTCTAACCCTACACTAAACTGTACATACATTCCTATCTATCTGCTAACCTAAACCTGCACCCTAACCCTAAGGTCCGTAACTATCGCACACTTACCCTACGAAGCTATACACAAACAAACTAAATAATACACACACATACACTTAACAAAACCCTACTTCTAACCCTGCACTAAACCGTACATATATTCCTATCTATCCACTAAACTTAACTGGCACTCTAACCCTAAGGTCCATAACTATTGCACACTTACCCTAAGAAACTTTACACAAACAAACTAATTAATACACACACACATACACTTAATAAAACCCTACTTCTAACCCTACACTAAACCATACACACATTCCTACCTATCTACTTACCGTAACCCGCACCCTCACCCTAAGGTCCGTAACTATCGCACCACAGTGGAGGAAATAGCAAAGCTACTGAATGGCCAACCAAAATCTTGCCCTAGGTAAGAATTTGATGTTCTTCGCTATTTTCAGCCTTTGATGTAGTGGTGTCGATATTATAACATTCAACATTTTGCAACGTTGATGTTATACTATAGACCCATGTAAAAGTAGTAACACATAAAGATATCTAGAATGGCATTAAATGCCTTATATATATATATATATATATATATATATATATATATATATATATATATATATATATATATATATATATATATATATATAAAATCACACTTGAAGTTTTTTCTTGGCACACACTTGGCCTGTTCTCCACATCAGCACCAGCATCAAAGAGTCTGTGTGAACCCATTGCTAAGCTGTCTAGATCTCACACTGGAGAGGGAATGCTCATTTTCAGTGAGTGATGGTTCCATAGCAAGACCCTCCTCCCCAGCCATCTGTTCTCATGCTTCTGCAGCTACACTCTTGCATGCCACTGTAATCATATCAGTGGCATGGTGATGCATCTGCTTACAGTTTCTGGCATGGCTGCCCACTATGTTTATGTCAGCAACCACCTGCTGCCATATGCTTTTTCTAGCAGATATCACCTCTGCCTCTGTCAAGCAGGAAGGATCTATGGAAATATAAGGATTCAAAGATGAACTCATTCTCTGCATTGCTGAATGGTGCCTAAAGTGGAACAGAGGGTCTGCATGACATAATCTTGTATGACATGAAACAGAAAAATAAACACATTTGTAGCACATACAGAAAGCATTTTCCTCAAACAAAATCAGTACACCATCCTCAACACAAAACAATTGAACACACAATGCTCATTTTGGACTGCACGCAAGCTAAGATACCCCCCTCAGAAAAAGAAACATTGATATATTAGCATTACATCCATTCCTTTAACAATTGTGTAATGAGAACAGCATCTGTGCAAATGACTGCTGGATGGCAGGATTATCAATAGCTAGGTAAAAATTCAAAGTTAAACTGCCCAGTTTCCTTTGCTGCACTGTTGTGGAGGTCACCATAGGACATCTGAAAAGTCTAACACCTCTGTTAGCTACATATGCACAACCCCTTGAAGTTGACAATCAACACAATGCAGTTGTCTGCAGTAACTGGTAAAATTCCAAGAGCAAATGATAAAAGAATACTGTGATGCAACCATGCTAACTTGGAAAGCACAGTAAGAATTGATATATGTGCAGTATACCAGCAGTGAATGAAAAAAAAAATGCATGCGTATCACAGATTTTTTTCCCTTTTATTTTAACTACATTCAAAGCATGAACATGTACGCAGTTTATGAAAAGGACAAATATACCTTATGAAATAGTGCAGTAATTTGTAGAACAATCTCTTCCAAGTAACTAGCAGTTATAGTCTGTCTCAGTTTCCCCTCCTTCCACTTCCGTAGCTACAGCATTACCTTTGTATAGTGTGGATTCAACCCTCTTAGTACTGTGAAGATACAAATGAGGTGTAAAATCATTAGCAGTCTTGAATACAAAAAAACAAAAAAAAAAACACTTGGTGTAGGGAATATAAACATGGTGTAAATTGCTACATGATTGTATGCACACACCTTAGGAATGCAGGGAGGAACACTGACAATTATTTGCTAATGGTTTGCAAGTGTTACTGATTGCTCTGACTACAACAACTAGCAATACCGAACAGACTTTTCTCTCTAAAGTATGTGCATCATGCAAAGTAGACTTAAAATAAAAAGTGAGAGCACATTGACAGCTATGAGAACAAGTACTAAGAGTACCCTGTCCATCCAGTGCTTAAAATCTGTCTGAAATGCTGATCAGCTATATTACACACTGAAACAAAGATGCAAATAAATGCCCATGCCATTTCATTTCTGTAGTTAAGCTGAGAGGAGGGGAAGCTGCTCAGAAAATAAAGAGAAGAAATAGCTGTCAGTCTTGGAAACCTTTCATTAATATGGTGTGGACTACTAATAGCATAAGGCATTTAATATCACAGTTATCTAGACATGTTCAAGCAAATAAGAAAGGAACATTTTCAAAACCTGTGTTGGTAGCAAAGAGGGCTAAGAAACACAACAAAGTGTGTTCTGTTAATGCACTGAATTGAGGGTTCAAACCCAGATAGTGTGCTGTCTGACAGAGTTGCATGTGATGAAGTTGTAACATACACAGACCTAGGAGACTTCACAATCCTGCATTGTCATTATTATTCCCTGATTTTTGTTACTACTGATAATTTTCCCTTTTTTTTGTGTTCCTAATTTGCAGTTGTTTTGGCGAAGTGCACTTTGTCTGGCAGTGTTTTGAAGAAGTGAACAAGAGTCTACTGCCCGAGGTACGAACTCAGAAATTTCATTTGGCATGCCATCAGTAGTGCATTTTACAGTGGCACAAGTGCACTTTGCTACAACACTCTGAACTGCAGCAAAAGGAGAAATTCTACATTGTATCTAAGTATCATTGTAGCACATGGGTTAAATGAAATGATTTAAAGAAACAAGAAAAGGGGCATGGGATTGGAATCTAGCATGAAAACACATGATGCTTGGAATGTTCGCAGCAGATGTAAAAATGACTTTGGCCCCTTAACAGAGTTGCTCTGGGGATCAAATCCATGCTGTGTGAAGTGAATGGGGAAATTGTCACTCCAGATTTATGACAATTTCATCAGAACTTCATATGCTTTTTTCTGTTTCTTGCCTTGTGCACTTGTTTGCTGCTGAGCAGTGTGCAATCAAGTCTACCCGCTTAAGGAAAAAATTGATGCATTTTAGTTGGGCAGCCTTCTATAGTACAAATAGGTTTAGCAGCAAGGTACAGACATCAGCACTCTGGACAGTACTGACTGGAGAACACCTACCTGCTGTTTAAATATCAATGTGGCACAAGGTGTAGGGGAAGAACCCAAGTGATTCAGGGTTCACATTCAGGCAACTGACTGTGAGTGCGTATTTCATCCTCTTACAGTGTAGAACAGGCTGCAAATACATATGTGAGTTGTATTTGTGGAGTGTGCTGTGTGACCACTTTTTAGTGGTAACATGAAGGTAATACTCAATGGTGATGTCATCCATTGAAATGTGCAGTGCCCCAGTTGCCAAATAAATCTGTAGTTGTGCTTGTATTTCAATAAGCCTTCATTAGCTTGTGATGTTAGCTACATAGTTCAAATCCCAGTGTCACTGCATACAGTCAGTGTACTTGTTGTTAGCAGTGTTGTCACCCACATGTGCTATGCTTATGTGTAGATGTTGTTTCCTGTTATACAAGAGTTTATTCTACATTTCCTTTGGAAAGACTGTACTGAAGACAGTTGTCATTTGACTAGATTGTCATTCCATAACAGTTGCTAGATATCTACAAGAGACTAAGGACATGAGATGATGCAATGTATCTTGTTGCCTAAGTAAGGCATCTGTTTAATATGGGATTATATCCACATTGTACATGATCCCTGTTCTGCTATCACAGTGACAACAGCAGGTGCTACAGGTGTGTTTGGGTATGCCTAGCAACAGGCAATGTTGCCTGTCATGCAGCAAGATTCTATGTAATTACAGGGACACATACGCCTTGATTCATACACAAGACTTATTGCTTTTCTATACAACACACGTCAATTAGCAATGCACTTACATCATGGCACATTCATTGATCCCAATGCCATGTTGATTTTCTCAACATTTAGGCAAATGTTCCAAACCAGCATTTGTGTCCTGAACTGTTCTGCAGGAAAGAGATCCAACACAACTATACTTTGTACATATAGAGTAGCAGAAGCCATTGTCCTTAGTACACTTTCCCTCTCTGGTGAGCCATCTACTGTAGTTGCCCTTGCAGTTTCCTGTATCATCTTACTTGTTTCTCTGTTCATATGTTTGAGTTATGTGCATATTAGACTCAGTATAATTTCCCTGTCTGGTAAGCCATCTACTGTAGTTGCCCTTGCAGTTTCCTGTATCATCTCTGTTCATATGTTTGGGTTATGTGCATATTAGACTCAGTACACTTTCCCTGCCTAGCACAGCTTGCATTATTAGCCTTCTGTGGCTCTTCGTACTATCTGCACAAGCACATTTAACAGGTTTGCCCACAGGCAAGCTTGTTTGTTTACTGTGTGTGCTTGGTCTGATCAACACGTTTCTTGGCCACCTACATTGTTGCTGGCCATGAAAACATGCTTGTATTCATGTAAGCATAATGAGCAGCATGCATGTGCAATTACCCCTGCTGCTCATTACACCAACATGTAAACAATGTGCAGGCTTTGTGCAATTACCACTGCCACTCATCACACCAACATGTAAACAATGTGTAGGCTTTGTGCTATTACCACTGCCGCTCATCACACCAACATGTAAACAATGTGTATGCTTTGTGCTATTACCACTGCCACTCATCACACCAACTTGTAAACAATGTGTAGGCTTTGTGTTATTACCACTGCTGCTCATCACACCAACATGTAAACAATGTGTAGGCTTTGTGCTATTACCACTGCCACTCATCACACAAACATGTAAACAATGTGTAGGCTTTGTGCTATTACCACTGCCGCTCATCACACCAACATGTAAACAATGTGTAGGCTTTGTGCTATTACCACTGCCACTCATCACACCAACATGTAAACAATGTGTAGGCTTTGTGCAATTACCCCTGCTACTCATCACACCAACATGTAAACAATGTGTAGGCTTTGTGCAATTACCACTGCCGCTCATCACACCAACATGTAAACAATGTGTAGGCTTTGTGCAATTGTTCATTAATCCCACAGCATAAATTGGACAAGGCATTCTTTTCTCCAAAACAAAAACAACAACAACAACAACTTTATTTACTTCTTAATAGCTAGAATGAGATTAGAAAAACATTGGGTCCCAAATGAGCTAAAATTAATGTCTAAAAACTATCTGCTATGATCCCATTTTCAGATGAATTCTGTGGTTTCTTTTTTAGGTAAAAGCCATGCTTACAGAAACTCTAAGGTCCCTGATTATATTTATCAACTCAAACTAAAGAGTAAATGGAAAAGAGAGGTTGAAAATCACCTAGATGTAACCCAACTGCTTAATTTGTGGAAATAATGTTACGTCATAAATATAGGATTATACAAGATAACATTTTCTAGAGGGCATATAGATCCCTGAACAGTTGGGTTGAGTTTATTCATATTCCAAAAAAATGCCAGCATGGATGCAATCAAAAGGATACATATTTGCTGGTGGGATTGTCCCAGAATTAGAAAAAGGTGGAGTTAAATTTATGTTTGATTCAGTCCCTGTAAAATCAAGCATTACCACTAAAATATAATGCATAGATCCTGTGTTACGTATCCTTCTTGACTACATCTAATAGTAAACTTTTCTATTTAACTTTTTCACTAACTAAACATATACTACCAGACTGAAGCTAATATATCACATAAGGCACATTGCTGTCTGTTACTTTGTAATGGTTCCAATTCATGAATATTTGTAAAATGTAAAATGTTACTGTGGATATCACTTAGGGGATTTGATTTGACCAGAAATAGGTTCTGTTTACTATTACATTAAGAGCATTTAACTGTGCAAAATATCATCAGTGATATAATTACTGTGTGTGAAAACATTTTGATCATATAGTTAAAGGACACCACTTTAGTTATGATTATACAACAGACTCATTGTGTTTATCAGTAAAAATGAGGGATCTGCTTCCTCCAAAGTATCTGATGCTTGAATCAACTATGCATGTTTAAATTTAAAATGAAGGAAGGGAAGGGATTAAGAATTTGTTTTGGTTTGATTATAATCTGTATTCAGATGTCATTAAGTAGCAAGTTGAATAAACATTCTATACATATAAATCTCTTCCTGCAAACATTTTCTGAGTAGCTGCCTTGCCAATGCATCAATCTGGGTAGTGCCAGATATGTGTTTGAGGCATATTGCTGTTATACACAATTGGTAACAGGAAAACTGGAGTTTATGGAGCCAGACAATGTGGAATGCTTATACTGGATGAAAGGTTGCTGTAAAGAGGAAGACAGTGAATGATGACCGATATTATGTAGATTATGCATCAGAGACACAGTCCAAATTGACAGCTGTAACTTATTTTTGTGCAATTTAATATGTTGGCTGCTGTGCACAGTGTACTTTTACAATTAAAACATTCACTAACATTAAGTTGCAATGATAGTTGAAACCTCTCTCAGAAGCAACACATGTAACTGAGCTGTGCATTCACTTTACGGATCTCTTTTAGCACTCCCATATTTTCTTCTTCTCAGTAAAATTCAGCCCATGATTAGTACCAATAATTAAAAAATACAAGTTTGCATTAACTATGCCATAAAAACTGTCAAAAAGATTTCCAAATCTATTCACTTTACTGCAGACTAGCAGGGTCAGTTAGGGAGATCTACTTCCTACAGGAATGCCTAACAACAGCAATAACATGGCAGGAATATTTACACATACCTCCTCCTGCTTTCTCCTACACTGGACTAAACCAAAAGTGGATGACATTTACAGTACAAATGAAAATAGCGAGTGTATCTGGACTGATTTATTGCAGTAGAGCTTGCTGCTTAGAGCAACTTATTTATTCTGATCCGATTATGTACTAAAGCTGAAGCACTTTGGTGTAAAATCTACAATGCAGCTATAAATAATATTGGGACTCCTAATCAAATCTTTGATGAGAAGTTCTAAATGTTATGAATTAAATGCAAAGGATGCCATATAGCACTTATAATGCTTAACTGACCAAGAAAATTAGTTCTAACCATCATGTTGGTTATTGATGAGAAACAGAAACAGCTAGATAGACCAGTCACGAAAGACTATATACAACTGGAACTGTTTAAAAAAAATAGGAAAATAGGGAAGCCTAACCACATGACATAATATGTGCAGAGACTGTTTCTTGTATATTTATGAACGTGTGGAGGGCACTTAAATGGTTTCAGACAAGCAGTTACCTGACAATTCTACTCTAAGATCATAGCTTTTACATTCTGTATATCTCATATTGTCACATATAAGCTACAATTTTGGTTACAGTGTTGTTTACTTTGAATGATTTGTTTTTATGTAATTAACTAGTGGATTATTTAAGCAATAACTGACAACGTGGTGTGGTATATTGAAGATTTACCCATGGTTGGTGTGGTTTAAACACGAGGGGCGAAGCCCGAGTGATTAAACAAAGCCAACAGTGGGTAAATCTTCAATATACCACAACCACAGAGTCAGTTATTGCTATTATACAATGACATTATTTAAGAAAAAAAAAACTTACTTTTCTTAAATAATGTCTTTGTATAACGGCGGATTGCTGTTCTTCTGCTGGTTGTGGTATATGGATTCTGCTTTTTGATGTACTGCGCATGTGTAGGGAACTTGCATTCCCACGCATACCCAGTACATCAAGGCTTTGAAATGGAAGCAACAGAGAAAAGAAAGTCTCCATTGCTCTGTTTTCTCTCTTTTTTTATTGTACAAAAAAAAAAAAAAAAAAAAAAATTTGGGGGCAGTTTATACCAACTGAAAAAAAGTCTGGGCGACAGGACCTTTTTCCGTTGGTATATTGTGGGATTTACAACGGGCACGCTGGTTGGGCTGGGCAATCAGTGTGCACGTTTTAGAATATTAATAGGGAGGAATTCTATAATATCTATTATTGTACAATGTTGAATTGACACCACATCTGTGGATTGTTACTTACTGTTCTTCCTGTATCTTATTGCATTAATATCATTTATATCTTTTGCACTTCAAGTGTAGGTAAACTTGTTTGTGATGAAATGTTTATGACTTCAGATAGGAAACAAAATGCACAATGATTTTGAATTCACCTACTTAGACAAAAAATACACAATAATAGATCATTTTTCATGCTGTAGACTCATAGGAGAGTTTTACCCTAGACAGCTTAATGTTGTTTCTGTATCCTTTATCCAAGAGACAAGATGAAAGGGCAGTGCAGCAAAGCCACTTGACTTAGGATCCAGAGTTTACTACTCAGAAGAAGGGCAGACTAGAAATGGTGTGGGGATTATGGTGAGAGAGAAGCTTCAGAAGGCAGTGAGGAATGTCATCAGAATTAGTGACAGACTGGTGTTCATCAAACTCCAGTGTAAGGATAGGACACTATTCATAATCTCAGCCTATGCCCCACAGCAGGGTTTGTGCTAGGGAGGAAAAGAGTGCATTCAGACAGCAGTTGCAAGACTTATTAGATAAAACAGGACAACATGAGTTCAACATGAGTTGGTGTTGATAATGAAGGATCCCAAATCACATATCAGGACAGACAGAACAGGATGTGAGGAATACTTGGGTCCACATGGGTGGGACAACAGGAATAAAAAATGAAAGGCCATTACAGACTTCTGTTTGGCAAATGGCTAGATAGTGGACAATACATTTTTCAGCAAGAAAGACAGTCACAAGGTGAACTATAAGAATGGCCAACATGCAACTCAGGTGGACTTTCACCTAGTAAGGAAAGGATACTGGGGTAGAATCAGTGATTGCAAAGTCATCCTCAGTAAAACAGTCATCCCACAGTATAAACCACTGGCTGCCAGAATAAGCTGCAATTAGTGGTTAGAGAAGACACTAAAGTCAACAGAGGCTAGACTGAAGACCTGGAAGTTGACTGTGGAGAGAAAGTACAAGAGTTCATGGAAATACTCAGGGCTGTAGCACCTCAGGAAGAAGAGGAAATAGGCAGAGTTGAAGAAGAATGGCAGTCCCTCAAAATAGCACATGATTAGACTATAGAACAGATACTTGGCCATGCCAGGTAGGAAGATAAGGTGCATAAGGAAAGATGTTGATGGAATGCAGAAGTCATCAAAAGAAAGAATTGCAGGAGAAAATGGGACATAAAAAAGAAAGACCAGGCTAAGAAGGAATACAGGTTGTCTAACAAAGATGCTTAGAGGGAAGTTACAATAGAGAAGAACAAGGCATCAGAGGCACTCTACCAGTTTCTGGAAAGTGACTCAGTAGATGAAACAAAGAGACTCTACCAGGTTTAAGACAAAGACAGAATGATAAAGTAGATAGTCATCAGACATGCTTCATAAGGGATGATAGCAACTAGGAGCAGCCTTAGGTCAACTGTTGCCCTAGGCAAAAGGCTTCCACTGCACTCCCTACCAGTGGCAGCTGGTGACTTCAAATCAAAGGGGGGCTGCAGGAGACAGCTGAATGGGTGGGGGGTCAATGGAAAGGGGTGTGGCCAACTTAGAAAGGGGAGGAGCTATGCTCAAAACCACAAAAACTAACTAAATATACTGCCCTGGGTGCCAAATCGTCATTATGAGAGTCCAATCAAGATAAAATGAAGTGCAGAAGAATAAAAATATTTCAGTACATTGGCTGCATGACAGCTTACTTAATATCTAGATGGAAACAAAAAGGTTGTGAGGCATGAAAAAATAAATTACTTTTTAAATACATTAATGGAATGCCAGTCAAAACCAAGTATAAGAAAAACAAGCAGCACTCAACTCAAACCACTTCTTGCACTGCAGTTCTAATTATAATTTATATTCAGCTTTATTAAAGTACCAAGTAACATGCTGAAAGTAGAAATCTCTGATGCCCCCACTTGTAAAAATGTTTCTTATCCAAAAAAAGACCTGCTGCCTGACAACTATCTACTTGTTTCATGGGGAAAACATGATCAAAGTAAAAAATGAAAAGCAAACAAGAAATAAGCTCAAGATACATTGCTTAAAAGGATTACTGTACAGGTTATGGCCCACACGATTGGCATTCTGTTTAGTTTACGGGTAAAGCCTGCAGAGATGACTGGAAGTCTCCAAGTGTAATGAGCTTCTTAAAATAATGTAATCCTGTCCTTTATTACAAATACTATCATATTCATTTCAATACCCGAGGCCCGAGGCTTATACATTATCAAGTATTCTCCACATGGCAACAACAGAAAGGCTTTTAGTGTTGGCAGTTCTTTAACAGTATGCTTATTAAAGCTTACTTGCATCTTACGATCTCAGCCACGCTTACCTGATGATCATTAAAGTATTGCTACTTAAACACAGAGCAACAGGCACTTTGAGTAATAAACATAAATCAACAGTACAAAAAATATGACAGAAACCAGACCACTCTGCAAAAATCAAGGACAGATGAAAAGCCACTCTAGTACTTGTGCCTACCTTGGATGGGGGAGGGGGATACTCTGCACATTTACACTGCATAACTACTCCTTGCTTTGCTTCGACACATCCAGAGTCACTACATGGGGGAGTGGGGTGCATCAAGTATGTCACAATTTGAAATGTCTCTGACTGACTGTGATGGCCCTGACACATTTGTCATAACTCTCAACCTCAGAGCAAGAAATCTGGACAAAGCCATACAAAGACATGAGACAAAGGCCCAAAAATAAGGACAATTTTTAAAATATTGCTCTTATAAACTTAGAAAGATAATAGGTCTTGCATTAGTATGAATTTTCTGAATGGTATGAAATCTGAAACTCAAATGTCTGTCATTATTTTCTAACTTCAGTCTTTAATGGTTTGTCACTAATTTGCCAAAAAAGACACATTTTTATGAAAAATGAACCAAAAATGTGATGTAAAAATATAAAATAGCCAAACAATACAGCTGGGAACCTGTCAAAGAAGGGACACTTTAATATTAGTACTGTTAACTTGAGTATCTGACAAAATAAAAGAATCTACATGCATTTCTGAAATAAAAGTAATCGATAACACTGATTATTACAGTTATTTCTTAATTGTAAACTCTCCATGTTTTTTTCCAAAATTGCTATTTTGTGGAGGGATTATTAGGGGAAGAGCAACATTTTGAGCCAAAATCCAGGACAGTTGAGAGGTTTGGCTATGCCTAATTCTATAAAGCAATTTATTTGCATGTACCTCTCAACCTGTTCATGCAATAAATCTGGACAAGGCCAAATATATTGGGGGAACATATAAACAGTACTAAAAATTGCTCTTGTATAAACTGAGACAGTTGATAGAACAACAGGTCTTACTTTAGCATGCATTTTTCTGAAGGTTATGAAGTCTGAAACTCAGTGTGTCATTATTTAGTGACTTAATTCCTAAATGATTTTTCCAGAAAACCACACATTTTATGAGGAAAAAAACAAAAATAAGAAGCAAAAATCTATTCATTCTTTGAAAATCTGGACAGTTGGGAGGTATAGTTCAGCTGGGGCTGTCTTTATGTTTACTGCTCTTCCCCCTCACAAAATCATGGAGCCTCCCCCTGCAGCCATTCGAATGATCCATTACTTGGCTATTTCACTCCATTTACCATAAACACTAATGTGCATATTGATTTACTTCTGTGATGATTTGGACTTCATTTGAAAGTTTTATTTTGCATTTTACAGCACAAACACTAAGACATCTGCTAAAAAAACTTAGCATTAAAACTTCTCTGCCCTTGAAACTCACATTCATTGAAACAGCATTGAATTCCACATTCAAAGAAAATACATTTTACCAGTGGCAGATAAAGATTAATTCTGGGCTGTTTTCAAATCATAGGCCCCTTGCTTATGAAACATGCATGTGCTCTTTGATACACCTTCCTATTGTTTTGAACATTTTTCCAGTAAACAATGAAACAAAATGCATGCACCAATAATGACAAAACTGCCCAGTTCAGAACATTTCCATCATAAGTCTACTCAAACTTCTACAGTCCACCATTATCAGTAAATATGCACAATTCTACAGTCCACCATTATCAGTAAATATGCACAATTCTACAGTCCACCATTATCAGTAAATATGCACAATCTCTGAAGAAGTAAAAAAGTCATCTAAATAATTCCACATTAAATAAATCTGTAACTAATGAAGAGGTTGCTGCTAGTAAACACCTTTATATTTCATGGTTTAATCGAAATATAAAGTGTCTGATGACCCTGAGGAATAAATTGCATGTATTACATTAAAAATGATAAGCTAGTAATATTGCAATGGGAAATGGATGGCAAACTGATCACAGGCTCATAGTTAGTATCTTAAATTTTTCAGTATGGCAGCATTTACCCCTTGTGGGAGTAGAACCAACAACCTTCTGCATCAAAAGCAAGTATACAACCTGTTGTGCTATTAACAATGCAAGCTGACTTAGCATAAGCAGCACTAAACTTCTCTTCCCCTACAGCTCTCAGCTCCTTGTAAAATCTACTCAATACTCAACTGCATCTCAACTTCGCAGCACAAGAAATCTGGAAAAAGCCAAATTTATTGGAGGGGGGGGGGTCAAAAGGCCAAAAACCAGGGACACATTAAACATTGCTTGTATAATCTTGGAAAGTTGCTAGAATAAAATGCTGTGTTACCACCATACATTATACTGCCAAGGTCCCTGTGCAAAAGAGTCAGAGTAACATACCACTATGCCAAATCAGCTGCTTTGTGAAAGAAAAATGCTGTATTACCACCATACATTTTACTACCAATGTCCCTGTGCAAAACAGTCAGAGCAACATACCACTATGCCAAATCACCTGCTTTGTGAAAGAAAAATGCTGCGTTACCACCTTATATTTTACTGCCAAGGTCCCTGTGCAAACCAGTCAGAGCAACATACCACTACGCCAAATTGGCTGCTTTGAGAAAGAGAGGAAGACTGAAACTTAAATGGCTATCATTTAATGAATTCAGTTCTCACCATAGCCGTCAACCTCTTAGCACAAAACACCTGGACAAACCCAGTAATGAAGGAATACAGCCCTCAAACATATTCAGTGAATTCAGTTCTTGCCATAACTGTCAACCTTAGCACAAAAAACTGGACAAAGCCAATAATACAGTCCCAAAAATAAGGACAATTTTCAAATATTCATCTTAGAAAATTGCTAGAATAAAAGGTTGTGTAAAGGATTGTGTTACTATGCATTTTTCTGAAGAATATGAAGTCTGAAATTCAATGTCAATTTTACTTCTGACGGAACAAAAACAATTTTCAGCAGAGGCCCATGGAGAAATACTGCAGACACATGTCTTTGTAAAATGGCAAGACATCAGTGCAAATCCACACAAACCCAGGGATGAGATACAGACTCCACACAGAGGAAACTCCAGCCAAGAATCAAACCAGAAAACCTATAGCTGCGAGGCAACACTGCTATCACTGCACCATCAAATATGCAAGGAATTAAACATTCGGAAAACTGAAGTCTGAAATTCAAATGCCTGTCAATTTTATTAAACATTTGTTAATCAGGACAATCTGACTTGGAACAAAAAAAATTTTTCAGCAGAGGCCCAGGAAGAAATAATGCAGACATGTCTTTGTAACATGGGAGGACACAAACGCAAACCCACACAAAAACAGGGAGAAGATGCAGACCCCACAAAGAAGGCACCCCAGCCAAGAATCAAACCTGAGAACCTGCAGCTGTGAGGCAACAATGCTACCACTGCACCATCAAATATCATGCATTGCAATATTTAGAAACCACAGATATTATGAGGAACAGATCAGATCCCATATGAGGCAAAAATCTGCAGCTTGCTTTACAAATGGTGGTGGGTAGGGAATTCATGTCCTTAACACCTGCATACAAGGTACAGGGTTCAAGCCTGAGTATCTCTAGCCACCAGTATATAGGGACTGGGGCATTTCACACACACACACACACACACACATGCAGGCTGATTGAGACAATCAAACTCACCCACATATATGCAGCAGACACACATTCACCCCTATAAAAAACACCCCGACCCACATATATCACATCTTATGTTATATCTATTTTTTTTCCTGTTCACTGATCATGACTTTCTCTACTGACTGGTATATTGACACCTTGCTGTGGAATGCTGAGTGTCCAATTTGGATCATTCATATTCCAAACCCATTATTTATGCATACTTAATCCCCATCAGGACACACTGCACAATTTCTAACACACTATTTATCATTTATCACGGCATGGCCACTTTATCATTCTTTTCAAATAGTTCCCATTGTCATTCTACAGCATTCAGGCAACTGAGATCTTTGAGATATACTGTGCAAAAATTGGAGACAAATGAGCGTCCACAGTATTGCTCTCAATAAGACAGCATTGTGATAACATTTCTATGCCTATTATTCCAACAGCTAAACAATGGACTCATACTCGTGGAAAATGTTTCATTTAAATCGAAACTGTGTGTATATGTACATGGAATTTTTCTGTACAATTAAAATATTTCTCTGGTACATGATTAAATGTCTAATGTACATAATGTTTTTATTTCTGGACCCCCACCTGTAAATGGGTTTTGCCCATTAAGGGCAGAAATAAACAGCAAATTAGTAGATAAATAAATAAATAAAAAATATGACATATCCACAAAAGCTCGTCTACGGTTAAGCAACATGTTTTCTGTTAGACAGCACACCCTCATTAACAGATGCAGTTAAACATCTAATAAAAGAGATTTTATTCTGTTGGGTGTCAGCATAAGCAATTATAAACCTGTTTCTATAACAAGAAATGAAGCTGTCTTTTGACCTCTTTTAAATGAGCGGCTGGCTAGAACTGGATGATGTGATGATCTATGTCCAATCTTCAAGGAACTGAGTGCTCTGAAAGCATGCAGTCCATTCCTCTTCAGTTAATAGATGCTCACACACAGCTAATATACTTTCAAATGTGGATTAATGGTGACACTATTGTGTTCCAGCAATATCAATAATGTTTAATGCACTACAGAAAATAAATTGATTAGCTTTCATCACTGGACATTTAAAGCACCAAATTAATCAAGTTAAATAATATTTAATCTACCAGCTAACATGAAAATTCAATCCTTGGAGGACTAATTACTTAAACTTCAAAATATATGCATGTAATGAATGACAAACTGCATATGAAAATTATCTATAAAACTGTTTATCTATTTCAAGGATATCAGACATACCTAAAATGTCTTTTCCACATATTTTAGGCAATGGAATCATTCTCCTTGTTAACAAACTACCTCACCTTTCTTTTTTACAAGTATTTTGATATATAGTAATATTCGTTTTTTTTTTTGAAAAAGGCAGCAGTTGTTATTAATTGCTAAAAAGGTGAATGGATATTTCTTAATAAATCACAAATCTATATGAAAGTCATTAAAGCAATATTTTGATTACATTGTTAGAATTATGGTTTAGTGTCACAGACATACAGGTGTTAATGCTGTTTTGCTCACACACACACACACACACACACACACACACACACACACACACACACACACACACACACACACACACACACATTCTCACACACACACATTCTCACACACACACACCTACCTGACCAAGCAAGCCCAGTGACCAACACACAGCGCTTCACCTAGCCATGCCCAGCGACCAACACACAGCCCTTCACCTACCTAGCTCAGTGACCAACACACAGCCCTTCACCTACCTGACCAGGCAAGCCCACACACACAGCCCTTCACCTACCTGACCAAGCAAGCCCAGCGACTGACCGAACAGCAAGCAAGCCACAAACTGATCCGTGAGACCAAGCAACCGAACAAACAGCCCACAGACCGATCCATGAAGCTTTTGATCCAGTGACTGAACAGCAAGCAAGCAAGCCCACAGTCCAAACACCTACCTGAAGCCGAAGCCCGCGCACTGAAAAAGTCCCGTGACAAGCAGTTCAGTCCTCCTCATTGGTCCTGACTGTGGCTGAAGTAGTCCGGAGCTCCTCTGTTCTGTGCAGTCGTCACCACACAGATTCCTGGTACCTCACAGCAATGATTGCTGGGTACCTTTGTTACCTCTGTGTCCATATCAGGACTGCTGGTAAAGGCAGTCTGGGATCGCGGTTGTTTTTATGTTTTACAGATTTTTTTTTTGTTATTTTCTAGGTGGGAGGGCTGCAGTCCGGCAGTCCGATAAGACGAGCCGCCCCTGCTCCCTACCACACCATCTGGTGCCCCCATCCTGGTCTACCTATACCAAATAAATACTGGAAAAGCATCCCTGCTACAGCGGCACACTAGGCGGCCATATAGTTGACCTATGCCTAAGGCCGGCTATGATAGCAACAACCTGTTCACCAGTTCACAGGACATCAAGGTCAGGAGGAAGGAGTACTTCCAAAAGTTTCTGAATGAAGAAAACCCCACAAAACTGTCCTGCACCAAACACATAATGAAAGAAGAGGATCCCACCCTAGAAGAAGTAAGAACAACACTAAAGGAAATGAAGTCAGGGAAAGCAGCAGGCTCACATAAGACCACAGCAGATATGAGGAAGATGTTGTATGAGATATGGGAGAAATGACTCCTGACGGTACTCTTAGCAGTCTGGAGGAAAAAGTATATCTCAGATGACTAGAGAATAAGTATACTAGTGCCGGTGTACAAGACCAAAGGGAACATCAACAACTGTGGGCAATACAGAGATATCTAACTCCATACTATATAAAAGTACCAGAGATGGTGACTGATAAACCAATAGTTAGAGTAGTAGAAAGTAGGATGGAAGATGAGCAGTTCAGATTTAGATTAGGATGCAACACAACCAACCTGATGTTTGTGATGAGATAGATAGCTGAGATGAAGCTAGGGATGAGGAAAAAGTCCAACTGGGCATTTCTAGACTTGAAGAAAGCATATGACAAAGTCTCAAGAAAGCTGATTTGAGCAGTCATGCAATGGTTTGAAGTGGTTTACTATCAAAATGTCACCCGTAAAAATAAATCCCAGTTAGAACATTGAAGAAAAAAGTGAAAGTGGCAATGTACATCTGGACACAATGTCGAATCAGCTGAACGAATTCAACAAATTCGACATTGTTGTTGAACAGATGACATGATTTCCATATAGGAGCACACTTACATGAAACTCCTACACCTTACATCATGTTTTTACAGGGGGGGCAAGCCCCCCTGCACACCTCTGTGGGGGCCTGCATCCCCCACATCCCCTGCTAACTATATTTTCTAACTCTGAGATCACACTACAGTGAGGAAAGGGATGAATGTCCCAAACTGCACTGTACCACGATCTCTGTGCAGTACTTTGAGTTCATATCAATGAATGCGCAGTAGTATTTGCTGATAGGAATTTCAAACATGGAATGCTCGGCAACACGGAAATTTGGACATCTGTTTCTCGTTTTTCCGTCTGTGGAGCATCCACATTTGTCTTTTTGATAGTAAACCATTTAAAGTCCCAGAAACATTGGTATTATTTGTGTAGGTTATAAAGGACCCAGAGACATAAGTATGAACAGTGTTTGGACTCACAGAAAGGTTACCAATGTGATTGGGTGTGCATCAGAGTTCAACTTTGAGACAACTGCTGTTCATACTGCTGATAGACTATCTTAGCAAACAGATAGGAGGAGACAAATCAACAAATTTGCTGTATGCAGACAATGTGACATTACAGGCAGATCCTGAACAAGATGTTTATAAAAGGATAGTTGAATGGAATTCAAACCTGAAGGCACATTTGATGAAAATGAGTGTAGACAAGATAGCTGTAATGGCAGTAAATGGAGAAATCAGAAGAAGCTGAGAAGTGAGATGGAAGGGAAGATAGTGGAGCAAGTTAACAGAGTTGAGTAGCTGGTAGGCATGGGTGTGGAAAAAAAAGTCTGAATGAGGAGGTCAAAACTAGAATCAGAGTGGCTGCAGCCAAGTATCACAAAGTTTAAGGGGTAGCATATGACAGACAAATGCCAAAGAAGCTGAAAAGTAAGGTGTACAAAACAATGGTGCAACCAATACTACTGTATGGTACAGAAACCTGAGCAGTGAAGGCAGAGCAGTTGAGGAAACTACACGTGATGGAGTTGATGTACCTAAAACAGGTCGTAGGATGCACAATGTGGGACAAATGAAGAATTGAGGTCATCAGAGCAGAAGCACAAGTACCTCCAATTGCAGAGAAGATCAAAGAGAACATATTACTGTGGTTTGGACACATTTGCAGAAAAGCAGAAGACAATCTGGTTTAGAAGATTTAATACAGACACTAAGAAAGCTAGAGAAAATGAGGGCATCCAGCAAAGAGATGGATGGATTGTGTGAGAGAAAACCTACAACAGTCAGCATGACTGTCAAAGAAGGATGGAGAGTGGCACTGGAGATATGGTGACAGTTGATTTGATACCCTAACCCCATGTAGATTATGGGAAAAGGTGGTTGATGATGATGATGATGTGTTTAATGTTGTCTAGTGTTGCCCCAGTCCACCTTTTAAATCATGTTCACAGCTCATAGCAAGTGGTCACCGCCTACCTCTGGAATATAGACTCAGTGATAATTTTGCAGGTCTTTTTATAATTCTATTAAATAGTGTCATGATATAGAGACATTTAATTGTTTTTTTCTATGCTTATTGGTAGCTTTTCTAAAACAGTAATATTTTGCATTTAGTTTACAACTGCAGAGAGAGAAAGTACCCTTGTAGCAGCCTGTGTGAATTTGCTAATGGGGGATATTCAGATTTGAATATGCATATAGTTTCTGTGAATTGCAATTTATTATTAAAGATCCATTGACAATTTGTTTTTGATAAAAAAGGAGGACACCCATATGATAAAGGAATTCTTGAAAAATCTAACTTAAATTTGAGTTGGTTTTAATTGTACCTACTGAACAGGATAATGACTTGGCTTAGACATTCCAAAGTATACCAGGTGGGGACATAATTATACACATATATTGAAAACCTAAAGCTACATTGTCTTGTTTTCTGGGTAAAATCATTCATTTACTTTCTTTCCTCCCTTATTCAGAATTATAATGTTTTGTTAGACTGAGGGTATGTTTAGTAAATTCACTATAGTACATTAAGGCAGAATAATAGGCCTGAAAATATAGAGTCAAACTTGTGTTTTTATGCATGCATTCAATTTCAGGGAAAGACAGTTCATTAGAAAGCAAAAGATAATCTTACTTGCTAAGCAAGAGATGTGCAGAAATACAGAATGTTTTTTTTCTCAAGGAAAGATGCAATAACTTGCAATGGAATGCTAGATAAAGAGGCACATTCAAGACAAGGCTTGGAAACCAAGGCTAAAGAGGCATGTAAAACATTACAGGGTTTTTTTATTATTAGGATATACTTCAGACATATTTAGGGAAGTCAGTAGTTAGCAGTTAGACTGATATGTAAAAGGGTCTTTACAGTATAGACACTCAAGCTTGAGTACAGACGTCAGGTCAAATATTCATACTATTCAAAAGTGAAAGACTGTTTCAGTGGATATTATTCAGGAGAATCAGAATATACGTGCAGAAACTTTGGATATATTTATCAGCATTGTTATTGTTACCCAGCATTCCAGAATTTCTACAGAATACTATTGTTTATCAACACTGTTACTGAAGACAGTATTCAGATATTGTTAACATCTAATAAAACATTATTAACCAAACTACAGCATGTGCAGACTTTATTGTGAAAGTACAAAAAGACTTGGCCCATAAAGGAAAGACTGGCATCTGTTTAGCACAAGTTTGGATAATTAACAGATAAAGACTTTCATTCTGGTCTCATTTCAGTTGTTTCCAGTTAATTCCAGGACAGTACAGTCCTAGCAATTCTTACAATGGCAAGCCTCTATGAATGGGGTAGAAAGCAGTTAAAGAAAGTCCCAAAACCCCATAGCAACCTTGCATCAGCAGTCAGACTACATGTGTTCTGCAGAGCAATCAACAGAAGAGCAGTGCTTCATTCAAAGCAACCTTTTTTTTTTCAAATATACCATTTCATTTCATTTTATAAGTAGCACAGATTAACATACGAAACAAAAATTAATAACATTGCAAAGAAAAATGACATATGGCAGAGTACATACAATATATTGTTTGACTATGATATTCTAGATGCATATTAATATTGCATGATAATGCATTTTAGAAAAAAAAGTTTGTACCCCTATAAGTATAGATTTATGACAATGCAACAAAACTATTTACAATATAATTTTACCATTCATGTTATTCACTCAACATTTTATACAGATGAAAAGTAAAATGATTTTTAACATTATATTGACCTTAATTTATTTTCAAATTGTTTATACTTTTTGGGATTTTGATATAAGTAAAGTGGCTCATACTATTATTTTCTGCATTAAAAAAAAAACAAACAAACAAACAAACAAAAAAACATTTCTTTATAATTTAATGTTTTAGTATATTATCTAGGAGGAGGTTCCAAGTAAGATAGTTTATTTTTATCTTTTGCTACAAATTTATGTGAAGATATATATTTTGCTGCCATATTATTTTTTACCTGGAATGGCTTCAACGTAACTTTATCAGCACTCAGACTACATGTACTAGTGTTCATTCAGAACACTTCTTCAGAACTTCAACAGAGACAGCTGTGTTTACAGTAACACTTTTTTCCAGTCTATGAGTAAGTACAGCAAGGAGTCATAACTGACCTTTCAGTATCACACCAGTGTTTTTCCATACAGCAGACTGTAAACTCCATGCAGAATAAGGCCACCACTGACAGCACTACAGTTACTCCTTACAGAGCAGACCTTTCAGTAAGATACCACTAATATTCCAGATGTAAAATTTCATACAGAAAATAGGCAGAGCAGACTATGTACCTCTTCATACAGTAATTTCAGCTATTAGACAGTTTGAAAAGCACCAGTGTTTAAACACTACTTCTAAAAAACATCAACAGACCAGTACTATTTCAGAGAATCTACAATCTATAGCAGTGTTCCTTCAGAACATAAAAAGACAGTATCCGGTTAACAACAATGTACTTCACAATCTCTGCAAACTTTCAAGTTTCCAGTGTAACACCACATAGCCAAGAAGCAAGAAAAAGTTTAAAGAGCTCCAGATGACAGAGTCGTAAAGTTATGTAAGAGTTTATATGCACTTTTAGCTAAAAAAACTCAGAAACATTTAAATACATCAGTAAAAGTCACTTGCATACCTTTGTATAAAAATGTCAAAAATGTCAAGTAATACTTTGACTGTTAAAACAGTAGTAAATGTTTGGTTTAAAGTTAAAAAATGGGTAAAACAGTCTAAAAAACTGTGTTCCGGAAATGTTCATTTAAAGTTAAAAGTTATTAGTTCAGGAATGTTACATTTTTCCAGATGCAAAAGGGTAAAATCACAGCAATGTACTGCAACAGACACACTGTCTCATGATTCACAGAATGAGTCAACTTCTGTCAGTATTTGTTTACTGTTTTCAGACATCAGGATAAATGCTACAACACATGTAATTCAAGATACAAAGTTAAGTCACAGTATAATTTCAAATACAAATATTGAAAATGTATTAAATTCCACTTTACATATAATTCAAAGTACAGAATTAAGTTGCAGTATTGGACATAGAGAAGTCAACTCAGTCAATGTACATAACATGCAGGCAATGTCTTAAGTTCACATTACAAATGTTCAGAATATAATCAATTCTAGTTTCTTGTTTTCACAAAACAGTGCAAATATTGTACTGAGGGGGGGAATAAGAGAAATCAGAGTGCATCAGTATGTATAACTGATATACAGATTCCAGAGCAGAGTAAAAAAGAAAGTTCTATAAAAAAGGATTTTCAACTTATCTATAAAGGGTATGACTGTCCTGCACCAAACCAGAAATATATTTGTCATTGTTTAAAGTTAAAAGAAATGGCAATATTTCATTGTTTACAGAAAAATTATGGAACAATGTATTGATTAATACTAGGTATGGACATGTCATGAAAGTTATATGTTGTTTTAGACTTCAGTAACAACATTTTATGGAAAAATAAAAATGCTACAGAATGTGCAGTAGTTCACACAGACGGCACTTGTAAGAATTTGAATGCAGTAAATTGTGTAAATGTACAGAATTTAAAAAAATGGTTATGACAGAAACATGCAGTGTTATGGGTTAAACATAAAATAAATTCCAGTTCAGCTGACACAGCTAAAGTGCACAAAAAGGCATATTGTGTGTGGCCAGTTAGAAAAAAAGGGTAACTGTATGCATTTAAGTTGTGCGGGGTATACCACAAATGACAATCAAGTTAATTTGCAGAATAAAGGGTTTACAGTTACAGATTTGACAAATATTTTTTGTGTTATTGTTTTATCAGACATTGTTATTAAAATAGTAAATTGTTGCAATGCATAAATAATATTTTGATACAGAGACAAAAAGGCATTTACAAATATTAAATGATGTTTTGCTAGATTACAGAATGTAACATTTAAAGTCAATGCTACATTTTAAAGTGACAGTACAGCTAAAAGTTTAGATCCCATGCAAAAAGAGTACATATTACATGTCATTAAAGCCACATGTTCAACTCCTAAGTTATACTTCTCTAAAGGGCAGACAAGTAAAGTTCCAGAATTAAATCAGTTCAACTCTAATAATAAATGCATATACTATATTCTGATCAGACAAGTAAACTTCTGAAATTAGATCAGTTCATACTATATAAAGATTGTGTATATTTTGTGCAGAAAATGGAGTTTATCAGATTGTAGTCCAGCTCAGTGAGCTAAATTAAAGACATTATTGTATGCCAAGGTGGTGCTGCGGTAGCATTGTTGCCTCACAGTTAGACGTTGCACGTTCAATTCTCAGTTAGAGTGTCTTTTGTGTGTCGACATGTGTGAATGGGCATTCCTTCATTGAAGGTTGTGCATTAGGCCCAGCAAGCCAGCATGTAAAAATCTACTGCCAATCATTAGCGGACCGGAGTTCTGCTGTGGCAACCCCTAACCGGGAAAAGCCGAAAGACAGTTATTGTATGCCAAATAAGTATGGTAAAAATCAATTTAGTATTTTTAGTGTTAGTTTATGTAGTTATAGTTCTTATTATTTAATCCTTGCAACATTCAGTAGTACTAAAAAGTTAAATGAAGTCTGCTAAAGAAATGGCTATGGTAAGACAGTGGGTAAAGTTTCACACATAGAACAATATGTTAGGATCTGAGGGTCATGAGAGTAAAGCTAAAAAATTCAACAGTTAAAATTAATTTTATAAAAGTGAAGAAATGCAAAAAATGTTAAAATACTAATACAGTGTTAAATTACTACTTTTGTTTTATTTCAGGTTATGACAGGAAAAAACAATGCCACTGAAGATTCCATTTGATTTAATAATAATGTTACAGCCTTTCCATTTTATTGTAGTACATTATCAGTTTAGTTACAGACTTGCAAAAATGTATTTATTAGTAGCATTAGTTTAATTCACTATAATACATTATCAGTTTGCCTTTTGCTTACAGATTTACAAAAATATGTTTATTTCATGCAGAAAAATGTAAGTAAAGTCAGGGAAACAAGCAATGTATTTATTAGTAACAATATATAGTAATTATACTTTAAGATCAGTTATAAAGTCATCACTACAGTGTCAATTTCAGTTAGTCTTATAAGAGAGAGACACCATAATACCATAAGGCACCAGTTCATACATTGATTTTCAGAATAATGTGCAGATTTTTAATACATTGCACGTACATCAGAGCTTAGATTTAAAAACTCTAAAGACTATGGGTCTAGGTAAAGGGGTAGTCACTGAAACAGGTCTATTTCCTGCATATGAAGTTGTTATACTATTTGGGAATTAAGTAAATTAGCCAAGTTGCTGGAGATATTAGCTAATAGCACCTTTAAAACCATAAAGAACATCAGTATCTATCAGGATACATCTGAAGATTATGAATGAGGTGCCATAAAGCCAGTATATTCAAACCAGATTACCGTAGCCAGCAATACAGATATAAGGTAACTACAAAAAATGGTCCTGTTAACTTTTGTCAGTGATCTCAAGAGGAGCTGTTAGACTGAGGGTATTCTTAGTAAATTCACTATAGTACATTAAGGTAGAATAATAGGCCTGAAAATATAGAGTCAGACTTGTATTTTCATGTATGCATTCAGTTTCAGGGAAAGACAGTTCATTAGGAAGGAAAAGATAATCTTGCTGGCTAAGCATGAGATGTCAAGAAATACAGAATGCTCCTTTCTAAAGGGAAAGATATGTATACTTGTAATGGAATGCTAGATAAAGAGGCATATGCAAGACAAGGCTTGGAAAATAAGGCTAAAGAGGCAAGTAAAGTATTACAGGGTTTTTGGTATTACTAGGATATTCTTCAGACATTGCCAGGGAAGTCAGTAATTAGCTTTTGGACTG
The DNA here is from genome assembly GCF_019279795.1 of Protopterus annectens. NCBI lineage: Eukaryota > Metazoa > Chordata > Ceratodontiformes > Protopteridae > Protopterus > Protopterus annectens. The sequence goes on along the minus strand of NC_056732.1, from coordinate 1,370,084,771 downwards.
ATATGTAAAAGGGTCTTTACAGTACAGACACTCAAGCATAAGTACACAAGTCAGGTCAAATATACATACTATTCAGGAAGAAAAGACTGTTTCAGTTGATATTATTCATGAGAATCAGAATATGTGTGCAGAAACTTTGGATATATTTATCAGCATTGTTATTGTTATCCAGCATTCCAGAATTTCTACAGACTGCTATTATTTATCAGCGCCATTACTGAAGACAATATTTGGATATTGTTAACATCTAAAAAACATTCCCCCGGATTCATGAAGCTCGGTGCAAGGCCGGCGTAAGGCTTGCGCTGGCAATGCGACATAGATGTGGAGTAGTTGTGCCATATGCATATTAATGAAGGCGTGCAGCCGCCACAGCCACGTGCATAGGAAACGTGCGCGAGTGCAAGGGGTGTATCGAAGTTGCACAGGGAGGCGTGTCAATGTCGGCTTCCGAGGAGAAACCTAAACTGCTGAATATTATATTCTGCCAGCAATAGTAATCGTACCTATCAGTGTCCGTGGAGACTGAAACGTATGCAAAGCAGAGTCTCTGCAAACAGAAAATGAAGACTCAAACACAAATGCACGGTAGGGAATAATAGGTCCCTACCCATGATCAAATGACAGGAAAACCGTGTGCCTGTAGTCCAACGTAGTGTAGATAGCTATACCATGTGGAAGTGAAACGTATCAGATGTTAGCGCGCCGCCAGTATGTACGTCCAGTCCAACGGAGAGGGTCACCAGCCGACCCATAATTTGAGGGAGGGAACATAGCTGTGCAGATGTGTCCATAACAAAATACACGAGGAGAAATGTAGATATAAGTAGTGACCGTATATCTGAATCATATCCCACAAGCCATGTAATAGTCACATACAAAAGGTATGTCCGTATTTCACATACCAAATGTGATTGGAAATAGCATACGCATGTAAACGAAACAGAAGGAGCATATAAACGAGCCATAACAACATGGACACATGTAGGCCGAAAGGAACAGTATGATCCATACCGTCGACCAAGATTACCACCTGTCCCACTTTGCAAGCGACAGTCCCTCTGTGGGCAGATGTGTCCTGACACAAACATGTAAAACTGGCAAATGTCCAGAGAATATAGGACATAATTCCTCCGTAGACGTCATGCAATAGTTGCATTAAACATAATTCACTGGACGTATAATACAGAAATGTCATAACAAACAGAATAAGATACCAAAATGCTACAAGAATAAGCTTAGATATAGGCAAGAATTGTAAGTTCTATCTGCCAAACTGACCGTGGGTATGTGTCGGCCTGTAAAATATGCTATGCTCACCGCAACTGTCACAGTAGGGTTGCCACCCTTACAAATGGCCAAAGTGGGACATGTTTGGTACAGACATCAGACTGTACAGGCCGACACATACCCACAGCCAGTACAAAGGACAGAACATAACTGTTTTGTCTACAGAAAAGCATATTCCTGTAGCATTTTAGTTGCTTAGTCTGTTTCTCATAACAGTCAGGTATTTTAGATACAGAATTAACTGTTTAATGCAACTATCACATAAAATATAAGAAATATGTTTGTCCTAAACTCCCAGGACATTTGCCATGTTGACAATTACATGTCAGGACACAACTGCCCAAAGAGGGACTGTCCCTTGCAAAGTGGGACAGGTGGTAACCCTATGTCACACTGTGGACAATTGAAAAGGTGGAAACACAACCGTTAATTGTGGGGAGGCAATGTCCACAACAGTCGGACATGTGTAAGGAATGGCTTGGACATAGGAAAAGGTGCCATCCTACCAATGAGTAGAACAGGCTGGCAAAATCCGGAAGGCAGCTGTATAATCCGAACATGTATGTGACACAGTCGAATGGGTAGTACCCGGATACACCAACCAAATAATGAAAGTGAAGTAAGGGCGTGTACCTATGTGTTTGAGGTATAGCATGTGGACAGCAAACATGACAGGGTAGTCCACACAACCATAAAGGTACCCGACACATGTAGGGTAGTCAATGTGTAACTCTGGCCATGTCATGGGCCAACAACCAAAGTAGTGCTCTATGGGGTGTGAGTAATTTGCGTGTGAGGGGTGTGTGTTCAATGGTAAATTCCTCAAAGGTGATACTTGTATCGTATGCAGAAAAGGTGAACCGGAGATGTATGAGGGAGCAGCGGGTGAAGTGGAAAGAAACACAACCTCATGTAGAAACAGCTGCAAGACAAGCAGACAGGCCATAGTGTAGAACACAATCCCACAAACATATGAATATGGAAATATGCAAGACAAATGTATACATACGGCACCATCACATACCCACAGATGGGTCCTGATGGAACTGGCCATAACAAATGCAACACACCTGGATGCATAATAGCCTACCCAGCATACCCTCCACAACACACAACCTGCCACCATACCAGAACGTCCACCAAATCCAGCCGTACTTGGTCCACTGGTTTGTTGCAGAAACAGCTACACACAGTGACCCCTACGCATATGTAGTAGGTATTGTCACCCTAGGCAGTGTCAGGATTGCAAACCATGTATCCCCTGCAGGTAAAACCCCCTGCACATTTTCGTGAAGCCACAAAAATCTTTGGTATCTAACTTGTTTTCGTCTTGACCAATTTTTGGGATATCCCTCACGGGATGACCAACTTGTGTAAATAGTAGAATGGGTATGACAACATGATGTCCAATCCAGTAGATATCTGGACACAAGTCAGAACATGCAGTGGAGGTCCATGACACTGTCCAGCCCTAAGTGTGCATGCATAACCTACCACCCAAGACAAAATACCTTCCTGTGATGCACGTGTCCAGACATGAATAGGAGGGAGAATATAATGCACACATTTGCAAAGTGGAAAATGGCATGAGGGCGAGGAAGACACTACGTAAACAGGTCAACCCTGATCAAGTGTGAGGGACACTGATTGTGTGCAGTCATGACTGACCATACCTGTCAACCTGTGTGAGCAAGATATCTGGACAGAGCTGTGAATATAAGTGAGACAAAGGTCCAAACTCAGGGACAATCTGTAAACATATCTCTTAGAAACATAGAATTTGATAGAATAACAGTTTGCACATTGGCATTAATGTCTGGAGTATGAAGTCTGAAACCCAACTGTCTGTCCGCACGTTCCGACTGCAGTCTTCAATGCTGAGCTACTGCTGTGCCAGAACACAACAGCGTATTTCAGAGGTCTGTGCCATACCACTCAACTGTCCGGATATTCGCAGAATGAATATGGTCACCACCTGTCCCATTTTGCAAGTAACAATCCCTCTGTAGGCAGTTGTGCCCTGTGAAAAAAATCAAGACATAGCAAATGTCCTGAGAGTTTATTTCCTAATTTACTTTAATAGTTGCATAAAATGGTTATTTTATATATTAATCCTCAATATGTTATGTGAAGTAGCATAAGCAAGTCAAATGTTACTAGAATAAGCTATTATATGTACAAAAAAGGTTAAAGTTCAGTACTATGCACGGCTTTAGGTATGTTTTGTCCTGGAAAATCTGACATCTCCACAGAACATGTCCCACTTTGGGCAGTCGAAAAGGTGGCAACCCTAAGAATGACCACAGGTTTGACCCATAGTGTTGGTGTGTGCCTCCAAAAATCTGCACCAGTGTGGTAAATAGCTGAGGATTGACGTCAGTAAATAATGAGAAATATCCTGAGTATAAGACTCCACAACCTGCAGAAAAGTCATGCTAATGCAAGACCTAGCATTCTATCAACGTTGTAAGCTTGTAAGAGCAATTGTTAAAATGTGTCAATAATTGTCCCCACATTGTGTAGGTTTTGCGCAGGTTCAGTGCTCTAAGAGGTATGGTTCAGACATATTTACAGAAGCAGCCCTTCACACTTGTGTAATGTACAACCGCATACCTGTAGTCACTTCATGTCCAAAAATAACAATGCCTGTATACAGGTAATAAGTCAAATGTGAATGGGAACACCCCCTCACTGGGGAGTATGGACTGTAACAAACCCACCCATAATATGTAATGCTAACAGAATTAGCTGCTGACAGGTGCCCAAACACCTGTGTCTATAAACACAGGTAAAACATCAAAATAAGGAGATAAGCCCCGTCCATATGCTTCGTCTAACATTTGACCTCAGCCAGGGAAGTTCCATTCACCAGGTAGACAAGCCTAAACCCAGATCACTACATGAACACCCTGACAAGCAAAGACCTGTATGTGGCTGGACTAATTGCCTTGGTGTTCTGCATACCCTCGGAGTGATTAACAATGCAGCGGGAGTCCACAGCAGTAGGCAATAGGGAATGTGTAATATGTAGTACCGCCTTTTTCCCAGCAGGAGAATGGATGCCTGTGTCATAGGTGAAGTGGTGAGGCGTATGTTGATGTAGCTAAGTACTATGGGTATGCATATCAATGAGGGAGAACACCAATAGAATAGTGGTTCCGGTATACGGCCAACGTGAATGCAGTCCCGGTTGACCTACGACCACTGCACATATAACTTGAAAGTGTAATTAAAGCGTTCGTGCAGTACACACATTTAAATATGTAAAGGTGAACGTGTGTTTCGCAGTAGTCCGTAAACTGGAGTACAGATATGTAACTGTTATGGTCAGAATTATAAAGTTCACGGAAGCACAATTATCTATGAAACATATGTAACCCACAATAAGGATATGCAAGTGCGCCTGCGCGTGTGTAATCCGCTCACAGAATAGAAAATGAATGGTGTTTTCCCCACATTCCATGTACATGGCTCATACCTGTTAAACCCGTAAAGTACGAAAGCAGACAAAGCCATGACAACAACTGGTACAAATAGGGACAATCCCCAGATATTGCCCTAACAAACATAGAAAGTGGATAGAATAACAGGTGTGTCACTAGCATGGATTCTCTGAAGGGTATGAAGTTGTAACCTGAAATGTTTGTCATTATTTACCAACGTCAGTCTTTAATGATATGCCACTAACTTGCCAGATAGACACAAGGTTATGAAAAATGGACCACAAATAGGGACAATCCCCAGATATTGCCTAACAAACAGAGAAAGTGGATAGAATAACAGGTGTATCACTAGCATGGATTCTCTGAAGGGTATGAAGTCGTAACCTGAAATGTTTGTCATTATTTACCAATGTCAGTCTGTAATGATATGCCACTAACTTGCCAGATAGACACAAGGTTATGAAAAATGGACCACAAATAGGGACTATCCCCAGATATTGCCTAACAAACATAGAAAGTGGATAGAATAACAGGTGTGCCACTAGCATGGATTCTCTGAAGGGTATGAAGTCGTAACCTGAAATGTTGGTCATTCTTTACCAACATCAGTTTTTAATGATATGCCACTAACTTGTCAGATAGACACAAGGTTATGATAAACGGAGCAAAGATAAGAGGCAAACAGCTGTACATGCAGCAGAAATCTGTACAGTTGAAAGGTATGACATGGAGATATATATACACATATATCCACAGACATAATCCAAAGCAAATGATGAGATGAGGAATGTACAGACACATGTATATATGTACAGATATATATAGCTATACACACACGATACATGAATAGATATATACACAACAAACATATGTCCCTGTACATATAACACATGTACATAAATAGGTCATGGTATAGCTAATATGGATAGACAGACAGACATGCATGAAAGGAGAATACACCGATGGTTTCCAAACCATTTCCCAGAAAGTACCAGTGTGACAGGGCCTGCAAGTTCTACACGTTAAACATCAATATAGGTGTCCTTTGTAGGACCCCAAAAATTGACCTGTGTGAAGTGCGAACCATCATAGATGCTAAAGACGTCACAGCTGCAACTATGATATAGCTGTACATGCAACAGTAGCAGGAGCAAGGGTAATAACACATGGGTCGATTGAATGTATGATGCATGAGCTGATATCCGCAGAGTGGGGAGTGCTCGGAAGTGTCCTCACACTTTATTATTGCTCACATTAAACATGTCTAATGGGTACTGTGGAGGTGTGTCAGGTATGGGAATCATGGGTATGCAGAATTGGGCCAATGTGCTGGTTGGCACAGATCTATTAGGTACGCCCCATGGGAGTGATCAATACACCTATGTGGGTATAGCACACGCCTATATTCACCAAAAAGGTGCAACCCACCTACTGGATATTGTGTAAACCATTGGGGGAAGACGTAGGGACCTATATCAGTGTCATGTAGGTGATTATCATGGATGGACACGCATACGACCAAGATGGTAACCATACCTGCCAGAATGTCAGAATAAGACAGCTGGACTAAGGCATAGTACACGGCAGACAAATAGGGACTATATTAAATATACCTCAGGCAAAGTCAGACTGTTGATAGAATAATTGCATAGTCAGGATTACGAATGTTATGAGAGTTAGTAATCATGAAATAGAAATGTCAGTCATGATTACCTAACCGCACAGTCCATCACGGCTTGCCAGCAATCCATCAGAAAGGCACATTATCATGACAAATGTAACAGAATCAGAGGTCAAACCCCAGGGCGTATACCCATAATGTGTATAGGTGAGAGGTATGAAGGTAACCCGTCCTAATGAAATGTACAGAACTAGTGATACTAGGTGGACAGGTGAGAAGAAAGACGTCAGGACAAATGACAAAACATGTACAACTCATAAGCATGTTTGTCCACAAATGTGAATTACAACGTATGGCCTGTGAAAGTCAATGTGGAAGGTTAATAGACTCAAACGACATGTGTCCCTCAGGGTGTCATGCAGTCTTACCGATACAGTGTCCAGTCCACCATACTCGTACGTGAGCTCTGCCACTGACGGAAAGCGCAAATACCGGCCTACACTTAAGGTACATGATGGAATAAGTAGTGTGGATAAGCACCTGTTGGCCTGTGTGAGGAATATAACCCAGTGGGTGGGTGTGTTCAGCAATAGCAATGTAATGGTAACTGGCCTGTGATGGCGCCATGTTTTGTGTGTATTGGCGTAACTGTATGAATGTGCAGATGTATGACTCATATGTGTGGTGTGTTCCTCTCACAATCTGTACCTGCATACCTCTCAACTGTACAGAATTTTACAGAATGTCCAGATGTTTGCCTCATATATTTGGTATATTTTACATAAAATTGTGATTTCCTGGCAAATTAGTGTGAATCATTAAAGTCTGGAGTTAGAAAATAATGAGAGACATTTGAGTTTCAGACTTCATACCCTTCAGAAAGTTCACGCTAATGCAAAACCTTTTATTCTATCAACATTTTAAGTTTGTAAGAGCAATATTTAAAAAGTGGCCCTACTTTTGGGCCTTTGCCCCACTTTTACTCATGGCTTTGTCCAGATTTCCTGCTATCGGAGGTTGAGAGGTATGTGTACCTGTCTGCCAAATACCTGAGAACTGACGTCATTAAATAATGATAAACATATGTGTTTAAGACCCCAAATCCCTCAGAAAGGGCATACTAATGCAAAACCTATAATACTGCCAACTATCTATGTTTGTAAGAGCAATATGTAGAATCTGCCCCTATCTGTCCCTCCATCATGTTACACTTTGTACAGATGTTTTGCACTAGGAGGTTGATAGGTATGATCAGAAACAGATACATGTCTGAGGAAACAGCATTATCGACCGCAAGATAACGCAGAAGGTATGAAAAGCGCTGCAGTAGGAAGTTCATCTGCAGGTATGTGCTGACATGTCAAATGACACAGCAGTCTACAGGAAGTACCTATAGGGTGTCACCTTTACCAGTGATGACAGTGGGACATACCCACAGCCATGCATACACCACAAATAGACATAGCACACAGCAAAGCCTAGGCCATGATACATGACGCCTTTGGCGTTTATGGATTGAGTGAGAGTACAGCAAGGAGAGATGATTGCCAGGCTATTCAGCAAACACCCGCAGGGGCGTGCTAAACTGCCCGTAACACGAACATTGCACGGACAATGTTGGGATTTGCAACATACCCCGTTTGTATGTGTAAGCTATGCAAATGATGTAATTATAGGGTTGCCACCTTTCCAAATGGCCAAAGTGGGACATTTGTGCTACAAACATCAGGTTTTGGAGGGCAAAACATACCCACAGCCAGTACAAAGGACAGAACGTCAGTTGTTTGCCTGAATAAAAGTTTATTCTTGTAGCATTTTTGGTCCTTATTCTGTTTCGTATAACATGTAGGTGTTTCAGATACAGAATAACTGTTTTATGCAACTATTACATACAATATAGAAAATACTTTTGTCCTAAAATCTCAGGACATTTGCCATTTTCTCACAATATTTTGCAGGACACAACTGCCCAAAGAGGGACTGTCCCTCACAAAGTGGGACAGGTGGTAACCCTACGTAACTACATGATACATGAAACAGTAAGCTGTCCATGCAAGAGCAGAGTTATGTGCAGAAATGTACCCGGATGTTATACGACTAACATTCTGCATGTTGCTAAATGGAGCAATGACAGCTGCAAATACAGTATGAATACAGTCGAAGAAGCATGTCAATGTCCAAATCCAAGGCCAGTGGCGGCTTTGTCCATTGGATATCAATGAACCAGTAGTTGTCCTCCCCCAATCCCTGGTGTGGAAGTGTAGCGCAGCACCACACGAATGCGCTGTGCTTCAACACAAGGCATATGGATAATATACATACAAAATGTAGGTTTAGTTAGATGTTAGTATGCCATGCAGATGAATGGCAAGCCGGAGACAACATGGCTACTGCGTACTGGTACCTATGTGTGGAAACGCTCTGTCAGAGATGTAACGAAGCATTTGTAGGCAATGTGAGGCAAGTGAGGCTGAGGATAGTGAATCACAACATGTCATGCCATATGGGCCAAGCCTCTACAGTGTAGTGTAGGTTAAGGGGACTATTAGAGTAGAAGATAGGTGACAACAGGAGTGTGTATGTACAAAACACTGTAACCTCACCGGAGTAGTGTCACATGTGTGCTGTCAGTACTCAGTGGAAGTGGCATGTCATGACCTATCCCAGGGAATGTCAGGAGACTGATGGCATACGCCATGGATACCACCGATGTGACATGCAAACCTGCCCACAGTGTGTCTGTGCCCGTGTGCACCAGTAAGCCCGAGTAAGTATGTGTGCACGCGTGTTAGCCTGTGTGCACATGTGGAAGAACAAATAATCTAGTGTACAAATGGTGAAGCCCGTGTAATGTCGTGTATGCATTTGTAAGCAGGTATACATGTGTACTACACACATCACACACTTACAGAACACACAGACACACATGCTACCAATACTACACACATCATTGAAATGGCACATGGATGGAGACTACATCATCAGAGGTAACAGTGCTGTAAACTATGCTACAGTGATGGTCATAGCTGCAATGCATCATGCCTGCTAAAGTACACCTGGAAGTAACACACTGTGTGTTAACAGCATGCTAACATCAATACAGTAGAATAAAGCCACTGTGTGCAGCAGCAGCAGGTTAGTCAGATCCTGCATCAATGTTACACATCACAGGTGGTGGCACAGGTGACATCATATGCACAGGGTGTGGTGTTAACATATTCAGAGCTGTCATAGAGCCATCCAATGTACACATAGGAGTGTGTGTGTGAGGGACAATGGTTATTGCATGGCCCAATGGTGGTGCAATGGGTGTGTGTATGTGATAGCCGTAGCTGTTTGTGGTAGGTGTGTGTGTCTGCATATACACAGGTACAGCATGTGTCAGCCATATACAGGAGGTTATGGGACAGTCACACACCGTACCTGCCAGGCTGTAGATATCCCCATTACTGGCCATGGACACCCCTCCATGCATCCAACACAACCCAGTCCTGCACCTGTCAATGTCTACACATACAGTCCTGGGATCTGTACCACAACCTGTGGATAAACGTGTGTCTGTAATGTTAACCTGGGGTGCATAGACTTGACAGTTACTACAGACGGATATGAGCCATACTCACACTCCAATGTAATAACCACCGCTGACTGTTTCAGAGATCTGCTTACGACCACTCAAAGGTGCTGCACTAACATTGTTTCCAATGCCCGTGTAATACCCAGCATCACAATAACTGGTCACTACACATGTATAACCCACGATCACTACAGCACACAGTATGTGCACTATCACAAAGCCATAGCAGATGTACATACATCCAAGGTGTTCACATACAGACAGTGGAAGTGGCATGTCATGACCTATCCCAGGGAATGTCAGGAGACTGATGGCATACGCCATGGATACCACCGATGTGACATGCAAACCTGCCCACAGTGTGTCTGTGCCCGTGTGCACCAGTAAGCCCGAGTAAGTATGTGTGCACGCGTGTTAGCCTGTGTGCACATGTGGAAGAACAAATAATCTAGTGTACAAATGGTGAAGCCCGTGTAATGTCGTGTATGCATTTGTAAGCAGGTATACATGTGTACTACACATCACACACTTACAGAACACACAGACACACATGCTACCAATACTACACATCATTGAAATGGCACATGGATGGAGACTACATCATCAGAGGTAACAGTGCTGTAAACTATGCTACAGTGATGGTCATAGCTGCAATGCATCATGCCTGCTAAAGTACACCTGGAAGTAACACACTGTGTGTTAACAGCATGCTAACATCAATACAGTAGAATAAAGCCACTGTGTGCAGCAGCAGGTTAGTCAGATCCTGCATCAATGTTACACATCACAGGTGGTGGCACAGGTGACATCATATGCACAGGGTGTGGTGTTAACATGTTCAGAGCTGTCATAGAGCCATCCAATGTACACATAGGAGTGTGTGTGTGAGGCACAATGGTTATTGCATGGCCCAATGGTGGTGCAATGGGTGTGTGTATGTGATAGCCGTAGCTGTTTGTGGTGTGTGTGTCTGCATATACACAGGTACAGCATGTGTCAGCCATATACAGGAGGTTGTGGGACAGTCACACACCGTACCTGCCAGGCTGTAGATATCCCCATTACTGGCCATGGACAACCCTCCATGCATCCAACACAACCCAGTCCTGCACCTGTCAATGTCTACACATACAGTCCTGGGATCTGCACCACAACCTGTGGATAAACGTGTCTGTAATGTTAACCTGGGGTGCATAGACTTGACAGTTACTACAGACGGATATGAGCCATACTCACACTCCAATGTAATAACCACCGCTGACTGTTTCAGAGATCTGCTTACGACCACTCAAAGGTGCTGCACTAACATTGTTTCCAATGCCCGTGTAATACCCAGCATCACAATAACTGGTCACTACACATGTATAACCCACGATCACTACAGCACACAGTATGTGCACTATCACAAAGCCATAGCAGATGTACATACATCCAAGGTGTTCACATACAGACAATGCAGCACAGTCAAGAGTGATAATCCCAACATACATATCTATATACAATATATATATATATATATATATATATATATATATATATATATATATATATATATATATAGCTATATACATACATATCTCTCTCTCTCTCTCTCTCTCCATATATATATATATATATATATATATATTTGTGTATATATATATATATATATATATATATATGTAGATAGATACATATACACACACACACACACACACACACACACACACACACACACACACACACACACACACACACACACGTAGCAGGGTTGGGAGCAGAACATAAACGTAAGCACTGTACCACACAACAGCATTACGCAGTTACAAAATGCGCTACCATGATCAGTGGATCACATGATTCACACAGGCACATGTCTAGCCTGCAGACAGTGGCATCAAAGGCAAAGATGCCACACGGATGTTATGGAGAGTGAATACTGTCAAAGCAATGTACTGTTGTCATGCAGCTGGAAACGCACACACACACTTGGCAGGGCTGGGAGTCGAACATACACCTAAATACCCTAACACACTACAGCATGATGCATTTGCAGAATGCGCTACTGAGATTACTGAACACAGCACTCCCAGAGGCATACTTCTAGGTGGGTGACATCATCCGCAAAGGCAAAGACGTCAGTAGCAAACTGCTGTGGTGTGCAGCGTCTAAAAGCAAGACTGAGTCCCCAGGCGGATGGGAGCATGCGCGCAAACACACACACAAACAAACACACACACACACACACACACACACACACACTTGGCAGGGCTGGGAGTCGAACATACACCTAACTACCCTAACTCACTACAGCATGACGCATTTACAGAACGTGCTACCGAGATTACTGAACATAGCACTCCCAGAGGCATACTTCTAGGTGGGTGACATCATCCGCAAAGACAAGGACGCTGATAGGGAATGTATAGAGAGTGAGCAGTCTGAAAGCATATTACTGTCCCAAGGTCGACATAGACAAACACACGGCAGTGGTGTGATCAGGGCAACCAAATATCTACGGAGCACTACAAGAACACTACATAGATACAGGACGCGCCACAGATAGTACACCCTTCAAGACAGTAACCAGTGTGTTCAATGTAGGCATCCATCGTGACATTGGAAATGGACACCTGTTGCCTGGATGACCACCATCACTATACAGGATGTCAATGGCCATGCCCACACGCTTAGTACCACATGTCTGTTTGGAATGTACTGTGTGTCCATCTACACAATGGTGTACTGGGCATGCTCACACACTTAGCAGTTGCAAAGGGCCGTCTTGCATGCACATGGGTTCTAAACACAGAAGGGCACAGTATGGTATTACTGTCCTCACGTACATGAAGGCCACTCACATGTATTGACCAGTACACACTCAGGAGCTATCACAGATGTCTCAGGTGCATATCACAAAGGTACACACCGCAATCTACAATGTAGCCCTCTGACATCACCATGTCATTGGACCAGCAATACACAGCCATACATTAACACAACATCGTGTGACTCATGATCAGTGTACTGTACATAGGTCTACAGCAACTGTGCAGACTACACATGTACCGACAAGGTTCCATCCTGTGTTATGCATTGCAATGATACCACTGTACATAACCAGGTCAGCTCTACACATACCAGGGGCCCTGGGTCTTACACAGCTGTGACAGATGACTGTCGCTGTACACCAACGAACACACATGTTAGGCTATGTCATACATGTAATTGCACTGGATATGTGTATGGACCACACACATGACACATATGCACATAGCATAGCTTTTGCTGTCCTCCGTGCAGACAAGTGGCTACAGCAATCATACGCATGCAAATGGAAGGTGAGTCCATGGCTGCTGAATGCTAACAGTACATGAGGAAGCAATGTTGACCGAGGACACATTCCCTCTGTACTAGTTACCCATGACACCCATCATATCATACAACAGTCCATGTGTTATGTATGTCAACACACATGTCCATCAATTGCAATGCATACGAACATGGCTACATGACAGGCATGTAGGACGAACACACATGTACAATCTGTAGTGTGCATGCAGCTATCATGCATGTGCAGTAGCTGATGTAAGTAACTAATCTGTGCCTAACTACAACATGCAGTTGCAATGCAGCCCCATCATTGACACCTGTATATGTTGACATACTGACAGTACAGTAGGATGTAGAGCAGGTATGGCTGGATGTGTGTACATAAAGTGGTGATCCACCTGTGTAGATGGATGTTTGCCGGGGATGGCTCACAGGTGTGTCACACGCCATCCTACCATTGCATGTGCAAACAGTACGCTATGTTACCGTTACTTGACGATGGAGACATAAAACCTACACAGTGGTCAGGTGTCACCGACAGTACATCACTTGACACCTGTAACACTTACATCCTCCCATGTGCATATAGCAGCACAATTGCCAAAGGTAGCGTTGGTACACATAATGCGACCAATACTGCTGCATGTCTGTCAGATGTATCATCATATAGCAGGTGTATCATTCACAGTACTACCATGTGTGTTTGCTTGTGTGACTATATATGCCACATATGGTGGGGAATACATCCCAATTGTTACACACCCCTGTACACTGTTGTAGAGATCTGTACATACTGCAGTGTGGAAAGCATGACGTAAGCAGGTGTGGTGTGTGTATCACACACATCAGCTATCCATATGTGTATGACAGTTGTGGTCTCCACAGTGTGTGTGTGTATGTAGGTATGTATGGCCGTCTGGTGCATGGAGTGAGGGTGTATGCTACCATACAGAACACACAGGATCCCTAACCCCTCATGGTGATGCAGTCCACTACTCTGTTGATGACATTGGTCTCAGCCACACTGGCTTCCTGTGCATGTTCTTTCTCTGTGTCGCGTTGTATGGGTTCACAGTACTGTGACGGTGATGACCACATAAGCAAGGGTCCTCACCTCAACACTATGGGTTGTGCGTTATAGTGTTGTTGACCCCGTGAGTGTGAGCATGTTCCTGTAATGTGACAGGGTAATACTGCTACACAGTGAGGCCTCATGCTATCAAGTGGCCTCTAACATTATCATTGGCCAGACCGCTGTGTACAACCCCTGCACCATGTCAACATACCTGTGATGTGACCTGGTATGGATGTCACGTCTCTAGCCACTGTAGCCTATTAAACTGCCCACATGCTTCTGGATCAGTATATGTGTGGACATCTGTGTTATGTTAGACTTTCCAACAGTCAGGCTGAGGCTACGTATAGCATGCTGATATTGCCATATGTGCCTGTGAGTACTCCACAGTTACACTTGGGAGACTGCAAACAGTGCTACCTTTAGGCACATGCAAGTAGACCATAAGGAGGGAACCAGGGCATCATTACCAACATGCTGTTACTGTTGTTACCGAGACACATATTGTGAACATATAACAATGCATGATAAACCTGCACTACATGGTATGTCTGGTGCGTGTCAACAGTACACAACTAATGTAATATACACATCTCTCACTATTCACACACAACTAATGTAATATACACTTCTCTCACTATTCTTACACAACTAATGTAATATACACTTCTCACTATTCTGTTCACCCTGTGCATCAGACCATTTGAGCATGTCCCTGCACCAATGGTGTGGATGACAGGGATGTGGTACAGACTTCATCATATGCACAGGGTGATAATGTTTGCCAGGGACATAGGCTGCACCAATGGATGACATCTTGTGTGTGGGTAAGGGCCAGTGATATGATTGGACATGTCTGTTCAGTATGCATGTGGGTGTTGTGGTGCCCTACAGATGACTTTGCTGTGTGCGTGTATGTGTGCACACAGTTCTGCCTTTTGTGAGGCCTACACAGGGTATTATTGACAGCTCCAGATTGTACAGACCAGGTTGTACAGCTCACTGTGTTCGACCATGGCCACGTGATCTGTGCCTGCCAGGGGTTGCACGGGCACTACCAGGCAGAGGTACAGCTTGGCTACTGTCCAATGACACATGTTCACTGGAACCGTGTCCCCACTGGGAATGTCCAGGGCCACGTCCACGTGGCCTGCTGTGTCCTGGTGTAGACAGCACAGCACCAGCTGCACTGCTACTGCTACCAGCACTATGGGAGCAGGCATGTGAGGTGGCATGCTCATGTTGACCTGCACTAGGTGGTGTAGCTGGCCTACATCCACGTGGCCTATGCCTCACTCCTACCAGATGTTCCAGCACACACAGCTCATGCTCGCGGATTGCCATGCCACAGTCAAGGATTCTGACCATGTCACCCAATCGCCTGTCCAGAACATCAGCAATCTGCTGTTGAGCATTTGCCAATGCCTGGATGTCTTCATTTAGGGTATGGATAGCAGCCCTCTGCAGCCTCTGCCCTTCTCTGTTCTGCCGTTCAGCACATGCCTGTGCCACCATTACAGTCTGGAACATGTGTCTGGTGATACCAGCTGCTGCACTCTGTCCTGCAGGTGCATGTCTGCCAGAGGTCCTTCTACGAGCAGCACCGGCCACATGCCTGTGTGGCACATCTGCAGTCATTACACTGATGTCATGGTGTGTAGACACACCTTCTGTAGCTACCACACGTTCCTGTTCCACGCTAACAGACGCTGACTGTCCTTCCTCTATGGCTACTGCTGATGCGGTATGTGTTGGCAGCAGAACTGTGTGCGGGGGAAGAGGGGGACATAGCTGGGATGGCAACCATTGGCACAGATTCAGCCCCTGACAACCCTGCCTGTACCTCATGCATATGTTCATCACTGCTAGTATCTGTTGGAACACTAACATCAGATGGACCGCAGGAGGGGTAATGCACCTACATCACCTGTGAATGCAAAGAAAGACTGTAAATTACAATAGACACACAGACACACACACACACACACACACACACACACACACACACACACACACACACACACACAGACACACACACACACACACACACACACACACACACACACACACACACACACACACACACACACACACACACACACACACACACACACACACACACAGACACACCATGCATGTGATTTGACAGATGGCATGCAGCATGCCTGTGATACAGCAGAGGGCATGCAGCTCAGACATTAATAGTGTTAGTAAGCATACCTCCCTGTGGTGCACACTACAGCAAGCAGGTGTCATATCAGTAGCCATGCAGTTCACACATTTATGGTAGTATGCATGCATCCCCGTGATACACCATGTGGACCAGAACAGGATAACAGTACACATGGCTGACGTGACCTTGACATGTAATCTGCTGACGTGTGCATTAACATGCATACATGTCTGACACAATGGTGTCCTGACACATGTACAGTAGCGTAATGGGCATCACATTGTGGTATTGTCTGTATGCCCTACATATAGAATCATGTTTAGCAAATGTGCATGAGCATGGAAGGGCAGTGTGAGCCGTCTACATTGCTATACAGTGTGAAGTACAGACACTGTGCTATTGCATGGCATCATGAGGCATCTATATTGCTGTGCAATGCATAATATGTACACAATGCATAGCCATAACTGCATGCATACCCATGACATAACTGTGGATTGTGACCCACGATGCTGAGGTGTATATACACCAAACCATGCTGTGTCAAGTGACAGGTCAGTGGAGGACGTACAGATGACACCCCTGCACAACAACTACAGGGTCTTACCTGCCTGGAAACCATGTTCACACATAGTGGATATGTCAATTCACCATTTCCCACATGACATTGATGTACCATACACACGAGGTGCACAGCTAACGGTGATGTCCTACAGCAGCAAGGGAAATGTACTGTATCTGTGGCCTGATGTGGTGTCAATATCTGTGGTATATGTACAGGTGACTACTGTCATGCTATGACACAGTCATGATGTTCAACAGATCTTATATGGTAGACATCAATGACACCTCCACTAGCTGTATACAGGCTTTTAGGATGTCCAGTGTACCACATCAACTGTATAATCAGTCAACTAAGGCTATAATTTGATCATGTGTGGATAATGTTCAACAGGGTGTGTACACATCACATCTACTGTGTGGCTATATGTCACCATCCACAGGGCTATGCAGACACCGGGTTGTATGTTTGGTATGTGGGGTATGGGTCATGGGATAGTGTGACAATATTGCAGCCAGAACACTATGTGTCTGGGACATGTCAGATGGCACATCACAATGTGTGCACCCAATGCAGGGGCTTATAACACAATGGTGACACCTGTGGGCTGCCCATATCACAGCTCACTGTGTGGTACTGTTTGCGCACCACACATGTTGTTCCACTGCATACTGCATATGCCTCCCTTGTAGAACAGCTCCACTGTTGTATGCACAGCTGTCCACACATGTAGCAATGACAACTACTGTGGTTTCAAGTCGGTGTATCATTTTGTTTGTATATATTGCACATGTGTGGCCTGTGTGAATGATGGGTGATGCGACCTGTATATCGTGATTGCAACAAACATCAAGTGTGCAACTGTTAACTGGCCACATGGCAAATAGATCTATGCTTTAACATGCCTGATACTGATGACAGTCTCACCTGCAACGGACTCATGTCTGTGCAGCACACCAGAGGTACCTGTATAGGGGTGACACAGCAGTATGAACATTATCCCTGACTGTCTGACAGCCACAGGGTGCACTGTGCAGGTTAACACATTCGCCTGTATAATAGCATATAGTATGCACATGTGTGCATACACAGGGTAGCATACTGTAGTATGTAGCATGTGTGTCCACATACCTTGCATATGTTGTTACTTTACATAATGTACAGTGACACATGCAACTAAATGGGATATAATAGCCATATATGCAGTACTGACTTACCAGACAACTCCAGGCTCATTGGTTGGGAGACACCCACCTCCACGATGGCAGCTAGTGTGTGTGGATGCTGTTCTGAGGGTGTCCCCAGACTGTCCAGTAGCTCCTCGGTGTGTGTGAGTGGGGGCTGGGTTGATGGCCCACCACCTGTTCCACTTTGTTCCCTGGTGATTGCAGTGGTATGCTGTTTTGCATGTCGTATCAAGTCCATGCAGTGTCTGTGCACCTGCTGGCAGGTGCGGTTATGGCCACCCACATCGTTCACCCTCCTGCATAGATCCTGCCACAGGTCGTCCCGCTGCTGGGCATGCTGTGGCACATGGCTAAACAACACCTCATAGTTCTCATGGAGGTACGGGATGAGGACATCATCCTCCTGGTGGCTGTACATTGGAAGGCGTGTATGAGGCATTATCTGTAAGACATAATGATGGTGACAGGTCACAGTTTCAGAGATGTACAGAGATACTGCTGCACATACATTTCTATGACATCTAGTACATCTGCACAGTAATCTTTGCAAATCATCAAGACACTGACATGACTGACGTGTTTGTGTCACACACATGTAACACCCGTTATGCATTGGATATCATCACCATATATGTGTGTCACCTCATTACAGTGTTCATACTTCATGTGAATGCTGTCTTAATGTGGGCATGTCTATTTGCCTGCACTGGTGTTCTTACCTATTTGCACATGCCTGGATGTGTCCATGGTACTGCTGTTGACCTTGATGCTGTGTATATGTCACATATCAACACAGACACAGCCTTAATGGACTTGAGCAGTGGCAATGCACACATACGCATGGACACCTGTACATGTATGTGTTTTGCCATATACATCTACACAGCACTGTACAGCTGTTCAACATCCTGCCATGGATCACCTGTGTTGCACATGTGATAGACATGGGACAATGGCTAGTCGGACGTCATTCGCAGGGATGGTTATCATCCATAGCATGTATGGGCAAGGTTTCCCAGCTGTAACAGACAGCCAGTATGCCACCGTGAGGTGCATCAGTGCCGCATTACTGATCCGGATAGTTGATACTACATCTACCATGCGGCCATCACACCATGTATGACTGGGATGACATGTGCAGCTTTGGTGGACAGGGTTGCATGGTTTGGCAGGAGTATGTCACATGTATGGCACAGGGATCTGTCCAGCATGTGGCAATCCTAGTATTAGGATGGTGGCTGTCCATGACGTATGCCTTAGAAATCAGGATATGGACATGTAGCATGTCCATCATCATGGTGTAGCAAATGTCTTTATGCAAGGTAGACAGCATGCTGCGTAGTGGCGGTGAGGATTGTGAAGCCTGGTATCGCCAATCCACGCATGGCCCTTACCCCTTAAAGGTGATATGTGATCCAATATTGGTTGCCCCAGTGCTGTATATGCCTGTCCAGTGATCTCCATGCTCATGGATGGCACCCTGTCATGACATGGGTACCTCGTATGACTACCTAAGGGGCCTGGAGAAGTCACCAAGGCAGGGAGGTACCCTGCACAGCACCATCCCTTACACAGTGCCCATAATGTTGACCACAGCCTAGGTGGTAGTTAATGGGTACAGGGATGTTCACCTAGTAGTGACAATGCTATTATCATCCATCAGAATGTGCACATATGTCACACACCTCACCCACACAGCCCATTCTGTATGTTCACAACAATGACACAGCTATTCCTCATAGGTCATAGCCATTCACATCCTTAAATACACAGATGCCTAACATTTGTCTGTGTGGTATGGGCTACAATAAGGGTGGAGTACAGCACATTACCCTGTTCTACTGTAGCTAGCACTGGTGTGATATGCACATGTCACTCTGGCACCTTTTGTAGTTGTGAGTCTGTCAACAGGCACTGGTAGAACACTCCTGTGACATACTAAAGTATTTGTAATCAAACATCCGTACTGTCTTGTACATCTGTACTGCTAACATCTACAGTGATAATGGTTCATGGACATGCACACCATACTCAGCAGGTGCCACCCATTATGACTGTTATCACCACTTGTGGGTTGATATTATCCAACACCCTATCTGTATTGTATGGTCATGCTAGGCACTTGTTCAGAACTTGAGCATGTCATGAGCTACTGATTGATATAGCACCCATTCCACACCATTTCCCACAGGTACACTGGCTGTCCTAAAATTTCCAGCTTGCTTATGGTACAATAGCTGTTGTACACACGTAACGCACATATCCTGTGAGACATGGTTGTATATACAGGTATGTCCGACTGTCACGTACCAGTGCTATTGCCTGTCTATATGATGGATATGTCATATATGTGGCAATAGGGCAATTGTCTCATGTACACATTTAATGCTCACCTTCCAACATACAACACTACAGTCTGTGGGGGATGCACTTATGCAGCCCTGCTGGAGGTAAGGTTGTCACCAACCCTGGCTGCACCTAACAGTCATGTGGGGATGTGTAACATTCGCAACACACCCCACTCATCACATAGTCTCACATGATCTCCACCACAGGCCACACATACGAGGACAACTTGTGCAGTACCTCTCCATACTCTGTGTAGGCACCAGAGGCAGCCCCCATCACGGAACACAACATCACCAACTTATAGCCCACAGACTCATGTGTGCCCATCACATACAGCCAATAGGGTGTTATGACATGCACAACACACCAGTCATAGGTGAGTCTGTAGGCGGTCACACTGCAGCTCCACACAACAGGCTACACAAGGCAATAGTCGCCTACATCTTGCTGTCGGGTAACTGGTTCTGCAACATAACCTATGCACCCATGCCACACCTCACCAGGTATGATGTGACTGTCATTCTCCATGTTAGTGTGACTGCCCTGAGATGCCACTTCACAAACTATGTGCGCAGGGACATGCAATAGCTCACCAGTGTTGTAGCCCTGAAGGTGTGGGCCTAGCCCTGGAGAGCATTATGCATTCATCCGGACCCGATACCACTGTACAATGACTGACTGTGTCACTTCAACAGTTGCCTATGCTTCTGCTGTCATTCCACAGGCATCTGGTATCTGTCCGCTTTGACTGACCTGGTCAAACACAATGCTTTGGCACAGATGACCTGCACCTGTCAGCCCTGTGAGTACAGATCACATGTAAGGCTCTTGCTGCTTCTATACTTCCTGTCTTGCACAGTTTCCAATAACAGTCACCGGCAGAACGGGAACTAGTAAGCAGGACATGGGGTCATGTGACACATTGCTTGCATCTTCCTCCGTGACGCACACAGGCAAGGCACACCTTATAATGCACCACTCCAATATCTCTGCAGTGACTGGGACCTGCATCTAGGCTCTGCAGAGCACACCTGCAATGACAGGTTATAGACAGACCATACCTTTCAGGCACATACCTGGATTGGCACACCCACAGCTGGGTGTTCCCATATCCCAGTATGTTGTACACACATCCTGGCTAGTTACTTAGCACAATGCATCAGAGGTGCTCCACATGCAACTAACTGTGTCTGGCACTGCTATACATATTGTAACAAGCTACAGATTCAACAACATACCCCACGGTTACCAGACCTCATTTGTTGGTGTACTGGACAGTAGGGCTCAGACAGTTACTACTGATGTGTGACTGACACTACCACACACTTAACTGGGATAGCCACTCATGTACCGACACATCCATGAGTCATAACCTCCACTCAGCTGGATCAACCCATACACACCACCTCCAAGACCAACATTAACCTTGACATGAACACTACCAACATGTGACTGGTGTTCCACACCTGGGGTTATCCTCTCATTGGTGGATTCCAAACATATGCTAATCAACCTTGTTAGCCACATCACAGCACCACACCCTTCACGGCATACACAGTACATGAGTACTACAACACCTACTACAGATGTCTTATGACAGTGGTTGTTAACGTCATGACACCCGTGCAGATGGACAATGCACTTACAAATGCTGAAACATACCCCAGTGCACTTCAATAGCATGTACATGACTGCATGGATCATGCTACTCCACACAGAGCCATGATGGTACACACCAGATAACAGACGCCACTCTGGTGGTCACGTTCCATGGACATAATGTACAGCAACAGGTGAGGCTGTTGCACAGTGGTGTACAATCCCATGGGTGGGGTAGTTCACTGGTCAGCCTCGGTAGGGCCACGGGATCCCTCAGCACATACTCCAAGACTAGCTACGTAAACATTACTGCGACACTTTCCGGGGTGTACCACAAGGCATTATGGTGGTATGTCAGTAGTTATTGGCAACACCCACATCTGCTCTCACATACAACAGTCACTCAGGAACATTACAGACCCAGGTGATGTTGGCAACATGCTGGCAGATGGATTCAATGCTAACATTACACCCTCTCACTCACTACAGGGCCACAATCCATGCAGGAACATTGTGGTGTCCCTGCGGTCACACCTACACAGTACTAACCTGCATTCTATATGTCCTGGGACACTGGCCCCATGTCACCTTCCAAAGTCCCAGGCTGTGATGTCCACAAACCTCTGGACGACATGTCTCCCCACTAGGCCACCATATTCAGTAATGGCCTTGCATCAGACATTGTGGACCCTGAATGGCACACAGCAGCATTTATCACACTCTACACAGGTGGCACCACAATGCATGAGTGGGAGTATAGTCCTGCACACCTGACTGGACTGTTCTGCACGGCTATGGGGCACATCATCAAGGTTGTCATTCACAGAGACATTGTTGGGCTCCGGTCCTTTGATGCAACCCGGGTTGGACTTGTTAGGGCCAGAGCATGGCCCCTACACCTGGTGGACTCCTTTCATATAGTTACCAGGGTAGTTGATGATGGTACGGGAGTCCACACATCCTACATTGTCCTCTCATTGCTTTTCAGCACCGTTCTCCATTCTGGTATTGACAACATACACATCCACCTGCACATCGTACCCTATGTCTCAGGATATTATGCAACGTGGCTCATGGACAGGACACACACAATGAGAGTAGCATACCGTAGTACCTACTGCATTTCAGTTACATTTGCCATACCACAGTCCTCAGTCATTGGGCCCCTCATGTTCAGTATATGCTTCCCTGAGGTACAGGCTAGCACAGAGGGACTTTCCCTGCCTAGCTTTACAAACCCCTGCATACAAAGTGCCATGATTGATCCACCAGCTGATACTGACTCCATCCATATGGGTGTCACTGTGACAGATACCTGATATGAATATCATGGCCTCAAGCTGCATGACACGAGGTGCATGAACATCACCTTTGCATTACACCATTCACCCACTGACTATCACATAGGTGGTAGTCCCCTACATACATGTCACATTGTACATGTTTGTAGTACACACATATGTCACACCCACTCCTGTGGTTACCATATTGCCACTGTGGCATGGATTTCCTTCTACGTGGCCACACTTATCTGTACTGGGTGTGTAGCTGGTACATAGGCACCCATTGCACCTCTGAACTCAAGATGTCTACACACATTCAAGGGTACACCACCCCATTTAGGGTGTACCTTACACAACAGCTACAGCTTTACATACCACACCATTAACACGCTATGACATTTATTGAGCTCCGACAGTTAAAGTATGCGGCTGAACTACGGACACCATGTCTGTACACATTTGCATACTACATACTCAGGGGTGACCTCTGCTGAACAGACAGGGCCCATGTCCACAACAATATTAATGGATATACTCCACATACACGACATAAGCAAAAGCCACTGTGAGCAACATGCTCATGGATATGTGCACACAAGCAACAATGAGTGGGATGTGCTTGAGGGTTACATTCCCAAACCGGTCACTCACCTTGCTTTGGAACATGAGTCCTATGTACATCACGCAGGGACACTCAGTAGCACTGTTCATGTGATACCTCCCTTGGTGGTTGGGAGACACATGTACACCAGGAATCACTGCAGTGGCTGTACTGTGCAGAGGTGCAGGTAACACATGGCTCTGCTGTTCACAGGACACTACCCTAGAGAGGTGTCACTGGTGTGAACACTGTAGTTGTGCTTACACATAGACTTTCCAGACTGCATAGTACCCCAGTATGAACCTGTGAAGCTATTACATGTCCTGTGTGCATGGTTACTTGGTAGCCCTTCCATTTAGATTAACTATCATGCTTTTACAATGTCCAATGCCTACAAGCCATATGTATCCTGTTATTGTACATGCTAATAGACAATACCTTTGGTATGCATGATATGTCTGTTATGCTGTGTAGAATATCTGACATATCTACCTACAATACTATGCATTATACATATTTCACATAGTATCCCATAATGCAAAGCATACTTGCACAGTGGGACCACCTTAGACATGTCATTGTCGTTATATGCCCATACACATGCCTATTGTGACAGTATATCAACATATACTATCCCCTGCTATGGCACGTACTTGTTGGACATACCCTACCACTGACGGCGGGTTGTATGGAAATGTTCTGTTTAAAGTCCTCATGTAGCATCCCTTGTGGTGTCTGTGATGTGTACCTTGTGGCCCACTGCTGGACGCACAGTTTCTACATGCATTAGTATGCTCAGCAAGACATCACTACATAAATACCTTTTCCCACTTTATGCATTGCGGACACTTTTAATTAATGCAAACCAGACTATACATACAGTAAATAATCAATAAAAAACATGCTATACATAAATTTACATACCGAGTGTTCTACATACCTTGTTATCATTACGGACGTTCGTCTCTATCTCTCTCACACTGCTTAAACAGGTAGTTTGTATGAGCATACAGTTTGAATGTCTAGCAAGTCATCCTTATATACGTCAATACCTGTAACATGTGGTTTCCTCCCGCCAATTGGTGTTCCTGAGTGACTAATTACTTGCATATCAGCTGTGCAGCTACTCCATTCACCAATTACGCACCAAGAGTGGGGTATAATTTAATTCTCCACTTGGGCATTGCCCATTTGTCCTACCTTCGGGGAGACGGCCTGTATTGTGTTTTGTTATGTGTAATTGCAACTGCTATGCATAGAGACAATTATACTTTGGATTCATGTCCCCCGTGGATTGTGTGTGACAGCTAGAGTATGTGGTTCAACATGTGGGTGTTCCTGTCATCCCACCATCTGATAACGGACTATTGCAAACAAAACCTGTAACATCGCCGTTTGTTCCATTATATAACGGCTGCAATTTTGCATGGCACCTTTAATTGTATCTCTCACAAGGTATGTTGACAGTTCTGCAGATGTAATTGACTAACTGGATGTTTGTGCTGTTATTGTAGTCTGTATTGCTATAGTTTCTAGTGTGGGGGATGTCGGTGGGTGTACGTAGCATATACAGGTTTGTGGGGCTTACATTTCTACATATTCCATATATATGTGTGTGGGCTCCGTCCCTAATTAAAGAGCTATCAGTTAGTAGACTTATGTTACAGGATTGTACATTGGGCCATTGTTAATTGGTTTCTATATAGTATGCAGGTGAGGTTGATACGTCCATACCTCCAGAATTGCAGCGATATGTAAAGGGATATGTCTAACTGACAACTATCCCGTGTATTTCTGTCCCAGATATTTGCAGTCATTGCGGTTGTGTTGGTAACAGAACCTCTTTGCCATGGGTTGCCACCTTTTCATATGGCCATTATTGGACACTTTGCGGGATGCACAGCGGTGTTTACAGGCCAACACATAGCCACGGTTAGTACACAGGTTAGCACATACTTTTATCCTCAATACATACCTATTGTGGGACTTTGGCTACTTATCATATTGCATGTAACATTTATGTTTCTTACATACAGGCGTAACTATTTAATGCAACTATTACATTATATATGGGACATATTAATGTCCTACAATCCCAGACATTTGCCCTTTGTACTGTTTTATGTCAGGACACACCTGCCCAGGGAGGGGCTGTCCCACCTAATGTGGGACAGGTGGTAACCGTATGCCTATGGCTATCTATACCCACACCTACCATAGTGATCTACCTCTGAGTTGGCACTAACAGACACATGATGCGGACACACACACACATTACAGTCACACAGAGACGCACACAGCACCCTCAACACACACATTCACAGACTACGGCACTCACGAACACAGTTGAACACAGTACCTACGTAGACCTCAACACCGGCAGCGGTAACTAAATGTCCCTTCATATCATCATACTATTACTCACGGTTGTACTATTCTGGTACTGTGTTCTTTCGGTCTTTCAGCCTAGTGGTTACGCATGTCGGTATGTTACACATTCCATAGTTGGTGGTATCCTATTTATTTGTACCTCCGAGGTGTTATGGATGTCTTTGTCCTATCTATATATATTTGCCGATATCGCTGACTCTGTATATATCAACATATATCACTCTATCACCCTTTCTATCTGTATTATATATATGTATATATATATATATATATATATATATATATATATATATATATATATATATATATATATATATATATATATATCTGACAGGGAAAGTGACAGGTAAGCTACACCTTTCATTGTGTACTTGTTGGTGTATACTGTTTCCTGGACTCCGCACGTTTGTGTCTGTACCTGTCACATTACACACCTGCCATAGGTTAGGGTTACCAGCTGTCCCACTCTGCGAGGGACAATCCCTCTTTAAGTTGTGTCCTGCACAATATTTGTGAACATGGCAAATGTCCTGGGATTTTAGAACATACTTATTTCCTAAAGTTTATGTAATAGTTGCATAAAACAGTTATTCTGTATCTGAACCACCTATATGTTCTAGAAACAGAATAAGTAAGTAAACATTACAAGAATGAGCTTTTATCTAGGCAAAACAGTGCAGTTCTGCATTTTGTACTGGCCAGGTGTATGTGTCGGCCTGTAGACATCTGACGTATGCCCCACATTGGTCATTTGAAGAGGTGGCAGCCCTACCATAGTTACATCTTGCCTAGCAATAGTGTTAGGTAATTCTATACATGATTGTGTGTTCTACACCTGGCAGTGGTTGTTTTACCCATCAGAGCAGGCACTATTAGTACAGGGGTGAATAATGCTGATTTTACCTGTTCTGGACATCACTGACCATGATCTGTGCGATATTCGGTGTAGCTTATCCCTGTTTCGCGCATATCCATATAGTCATATTTAAACGTCGCTTACCAGCAGTGGGCAATGCATATTCCCAGTAACATGTGCTAAACATGATCTACTGACCTACATCCAACATGCATTACTCGTGCCTTCAGGATTAAGTTACATCCCTTGCAGGACGTGGGACCGGGAACATGCACGACGGCCACTGCATTTAACATATGGCCATCTGGGATTTGTACACGTGTTATGTTGTTTTGTATGTGGAGTATACTACAGCTGTTACTCCATACTGCAGTCAAATGGGTAACTCAGTTAGTTTACATATTGATGAGTCCAGTTAATGGTATGTCCATGTGATGTTTACTGGATCTGCTCCGGCATTGGGTATGTATATCTCAGTGAGCCACACACGATACTGTGCTACACCTTCAAATGACCGTGGGTGGAGAATGCTGGGGTGACAAATACCTGTCATGGGTACACCACATACCTTGACACAACATCCATGATTATATTATGTGCAGCCCCTCATTAACGCAGCAGGGACTCTGTGCTGAGTGTGTGCAGAACAGTGCTTACACACATGTGCTCCCATGATTGCCTCTGCTCCTCTACGTGACAGTTGGTTACTCAATGTTGTGGGAACAGCGGACACTGTTTGCCCCATTTGGTGTATGGCCTCTGACAGTCGGCCATGAACCTACAGTTGTACCTGGGAACCTATACACACAGCACCACCATATGGTGATAGGCGCATGTACTGTTCAGGTGTTGACACTCCCTATTCCTATAGCTGTTGTGTGTACAACGTTTGAGGGCTGCCTATGTGGGATTCACACAGTGGGCCACCTATACATTACAATTTACAGGTGGTCGTGCTTGTGTGCCATCCATTTTACTGTGTGTGCAGGTGGAGAGGTGTGTCAGTCCATAGGGGCCTACACTGTCAGAGTATGTGCTATACATTCCCTCTTTGCCAAGGCGTAGGCATATTGGGCATGCCTCCATCTGCCTACTGGGGCTGGCACAGTGTGTTCATGGTCTGAATCCCTCTGTGCCTGTGATGGCCTTGGCAATTGTGGTGGGCTATGAGGGCCTTCACCATTTTGTCCTTGCTGCAGCTGTTTCCGCAGGATCATATTATGTAGCATGGCACATACTATGACAATGTCGGCACACGTGCCTGGAGAGTACTGCAAGGCTCCACCAGATGTGTCCAAGCACTGGAACTGTGATTTCAGCATCCCGAACACACGCTCTATGATGATTCTAGTTTGTGCGTGTGCCTCATTATGGCATTCTTGCATGGGTGTGTGTGCATTTCTGATGGGAGTCATCATCCACGGCTCCAGTGCATAGCCAGCATCCCCTACAAGGTGGCCATGTGGGATGTCCCCCCTGATAAATACCTGATACAGCTGTGAGGCATGCCAGATATGGGAGTCATGGTAGCTTCCAGAGCTGCCAGCACACACATCCATGATAATGCCCTGGGCATTGCACACAACCTGGCAGTTGATGGAGTGGAATCCTTTGTGGTTTATGTAACGCCTACCATGCTCACCGAGTGGTGACTTGATTTGTATGTGCGTGCAGTCTATCGCACCCAGTACCTCCGGGTAGTGTGCCACATGGTGGAAGTGATGCATATTGCTGGCCAACTCCTCCTGAGTTCGGGGGAAGTATATATGCTCATTGGCATGTGGTAACATGGCATCCAGGAACTGGTGTAGTACCCTGGATGCTGATGCCTGTGAGATCCCCATTATATCTCGAGTTGGCCTTTGAAAGGTACCTGTGGCTAGTATTTGCATGCTTACACATACCTTCGTGTCCACTGGGATGGGTTCCCCTCTCTTATTTCTGGTTCTCAGGCGTGGCCGGCACAGCTCCACTATTTGCTGTAAGATGTCCCTGTCCACCCTGTAATGCTCTACTATCTCCAGATTATGTAGCCCCTGGTAGGTTTACCCTTGGTCTGAACACTCTTCTCCTCCTCCAGGGCCTGCGGTTGTTGACGGCATCATCCTCCACAACACCGTCAGTCTCTAACACATGCTGATGAATCACAGCTATGGCAGCTCCCAACATGTACATTTTAAAAGTTCCCTGTGTGTTTACACCTATGGTGCAGTGTTTGGGAATTCACAGGTGTGTGTAGGGTGCTTACACACTTTATACTATTGTGCTGTGAACACCGATGATGTCATAGGGTGTGTATGTACGATCGTAGCTACAGGGTATCTTATGTGTTTTACTGCTGGAACTACTATTGTGGTGTCTTTGGTGTTGAATTACATTTGGCTGCCGTGGATTACCTCTTGACCTTCCCTTTACATTTCTGCATGTTCCACCTACCATTTTCTGGCATGCATCCAGCAGCCTGCTTTCATTTGTACATTCCTAGACCTGGCGTAGCTTGCGTAATGTGTGCTATTGCCGGTCTACTGTCAGTTTGCTTTGCTCTACTATGACAAATCTCCTATCTTTGCAATCCAATGCCTCCCCTCCTTTCTTTGCATTCCGATGCCTTCCCTATCCTGTTTTGCAGGTTTCTGTGAGCAGACCTGACAGCTGCCATCGATTGGCCGCCATGTGTTGATTGGTGTTGATTGCTCATTAGTACGCCAATTACCATACTTCGGCATTTCCTTCTTTTCTTCCCCTGACCTTCCTGTTTGTGCTATTGTTCGTGCTGCGTGCATCTGCTTACTGGGTTTCAGGCACGTTTTCATCCCCATACACATGCGCTTTTGGGCACCATGTGTGCTCTCAACTAAACAATTCTATACCTTCCTCCCCACCCCTGTCCTGCAGCTTTGCTTAGCAATGGCCAGGCCAGTTTGCATTGCTCCAATGTGCTTGCTGCTACGGTGGCACACCCCTCTGCTGATGTCATGTATCTCCTCTGAGCCACTCCTTGGTATTATAGCACTGCGCCGTATGGTTCAACCTTCATCCGGTGGGACATTTGCGATTCAGTATTATCTGTCGCATTTGCATGGCATTGACTACTAATTCATAGTTACCACGCCAAACACTGTCGAAGGCCCTTAGCAACCCTTGCACCTTGGTTGTGGTGTTCCATGCCTACCATTGTGTATTATGGTGTAAACCTGATTTGTATTACATTGTGATTTTATGACATTTTTGTATATTTTCTTTATGTTCCAGTTTGCGTACACATGCCCTGCAGTTGTACTATGCGTTACTGTGGACATGACATTAAATGTTGTTTTTTAGGTGTTGTGCATCTTTTCTTATGCCATTGGCTGTGTATTTAGCCATTGGCATATGTTAACTTTGTAATACATGAGTCTGGACTGCTTCCAAAGCTCCGATGTTCTGTTTGGGAAAATGTAAACTGTGTTTTTTGGTTTACATTTCCATGGGCTTACACTACAACTGCACCACTTCATGAATCACTATCTGCCTTCATTTGCATGGTGCAACACTGCACATGGGGTGATTAGCATACCTATGCCGAGGGCTGCATAGTTCTTGCTTACGCCGGTAGTGCACGTGGTATTGGATCGTACCTGAATCGCTCGACGGCCATATTTGGCGTTGTTCCACCTACGCTATGCCTGGCGCAAGCTTCATGAATCCCGGGGATTGTTAACCAAACTACAACATGTGCAGACTTTATTGTGAAAGAACAAAAAGACTTGGTCCATAAAGGAAACACTGGGACCTTTCAGCACAAGTTTGGGTAATCAACAGATAAAGACATTTATTCCAGTCTCATTTCAGTTGTTTCCAGTTAATTCCATTATAGTACAGTTATATCAATTCTTACATGTTCCAATTACATAAATTCTTAACATCCAAAAGTGAGTGGTATACTTGTTCAAACCACTTCATTCGTTGAATTGTTTTGTGAAAGTCTTATGTATTTTCATATACTAATGTTAAGTTTTAATAAAAAAATGCATCATTTCTCCAGGAAGCCTTGACAACCAGACACACTTGACCTGGATGTACATATGAATTTTAGGTACTGAGTAAAATGTAGGCATTTTATGATTCTTTAATAGTTTCCTTTTAATGTGCTCCTGTTTAAAATAAACCAATGTTTGTCCTTTTAACAACAGTTCATATTCCTGTGTTTGCCACAATCAGAGATGTACAGTAGTTCATAAGTTGCTTCATTTAGCATAATATAAGTAGGCGGTCAGATTGGTCTTTCATGGCTTGAAAAGCAGCACACAGGACATCTCAGAGTAGATGAATCATACTGAGTAAAAAGGATGCCTCAGAGTATCCAGAGACTGCAGAGTATAAGGAAAGTTGTGATAATCTGTCAGGATAACTGAAGGATTTGTGGCCTTTACTTTTCTGGTTAAAAAAATCATTGTGGCCTTTCTATTATAGTGACATGCTTGGATTTTACATACTGAAGGGCGCAATTGTTTCAATGGTGTGTATGATAAAGGAAGAGTGAAGTGTTAAGATGTCTTCTTTGGATCTTGAAGATATTCACTTGGAAATTAACTGGGTCACACTGAAGTGTTTCCTGCTTACGATGGAAGCATGATGATAGAATAAGAGAGGGTTGTCCACATAAGTGCCAATTCATTTATGATTACATCTGTCTAAAGCAGACTGGCAGTTATATTAGGTGAGAGAAGCTTTTTTTGAATGCTACAATGTTGCACTTTATTTGCATTTTGCTTGAGACTATTTCCAGTACACCAGGAATGTGAATATTCCAAGTCTTGCACTTAGCTTGAGGCTGTTTCCAGTACACCAGGAGTGAGAATATTCCAAGCCTTGCACTTAGCTTGAGACTGTTTCCGGTACACCAGGAATGTGAATATTCCAAGCCTTGCATTCCGCTTGAGACTATTTCCGGTATACCAGGAGTGTGACTATTCCAAGCCTTGCATTTTGCTTGATACTATTTCTAGTACATCAGGAGTGTGACTATTGCAAGCCTTGCATTTTGCTTGAGACTGTTTTTGGAACACCAGGACTGTGACTATTCCAAACCTCGCATTTCGCTTGAGACTGTTTCCTGTACATCAGGAGTGTGACTATTTCAGGCCTTGCATTCAGCTTGAGACTGTTTCCAGTACACCAGGAATATGACTATTCCAAGCCTTATATTTAGGATCATATGATCATAGGAAGTTACTAGGCTACTGGCCCTGAGGCCCTTACAAGCCTAGCCAAGAATTTAGCCCATGTTCCAACAAGTCAGCACACAATGCCACTGTCCAGAAGGGACTCAGGTGGAATCCCAGGGGTGTATTTTCTGTTCCCCATTCAGTTATCCAGGTTGCACTTAAAAAGGTTTAATGAGGTACTCTACTTTACATGGAGGGGGAGTCTATCCCACAGATGGGGGAGTCTCTGGGACACAAATCTGTCCAACCAACAAGTCCTATTGATGTCACAGACCAGGTTGAGGTCACGTGTTTGGGTTACTGGAGTGGAGCTTGACTTGTGGATATGCAGCAGTCCCATCAGGGCAGGGTCTGAGATTGATTTGTATGCTAGACAGAGGTCACCTCTGAGGATTCTGTAGGAGATTGAGCAGAGATGCAGAGCTTTTAGCCTATCTGTGTAGGGCACATGTTTGAGGTCCCGGATTATCTGGGTGAAGAACCTCTGTGGTCTCTCCAGCTGCTGCATGTGCTTTGTGAGGTACATGCCAAAAGGGGCATTGTACTCAGTAATGGGTCTTATAAGTGAAGAATACAGGGATATTATGACCACCTTGCCCCTGGATGAGATACCCTTACTAATGAGGTTGACCATGTAGAAAGCTTTCCTGTACGGCAGAGGCAATATGGTGGTCAAAAGTCATTTTGCTATCAACCTGGGTGCCCAAGTCCCTCATGACTGATTGCATGCTTAGTACCTTATTATCAATGTGATAATTTGTGGTGATGTCACTCTCCCTAAAACGGATCATGATGCATTTTTTGGCATTCAGTTTGAGGCCATGCTTCTGGCACCAGTCATTTGTTTGGGTGAGACCCTCTTGGAGGATGTCCACATCACTAGGGGACTTGATGACAGCACCCAGCTTGCAGTCATCTACAAACTTGGTCAGCCATAGCTCACTAGATTTGGCCTGCACCTCTGAGAAGTATATCCCAAACAACAGAGGCCCCAAGACCGATCCCTGGGGTATACCACTTGTTACAGATCTACTACTCGAGGTGGCTTCCCCTATTTTGACTAGGTGGGTTCTATCAGTGAGCCAGTTTGCTACCCATCTGGTAACATATGGATTGATGCCTAGTTGAGAGAGTTTATCTATTATACCTGAGTGGGGAATAGTATCAAAGGCTATGGACAGATCAAGGTAGGCCGTGTGCACCGACTTCTCCTCATCTATGGCCTTGGTGACTGTCTCAAAGAAGTCAAGCAAATTTAACAGGCATGACCTCTCCTTGACAAAACCAAACTTTGTGGGATCAAGTGTCTGGAGGTTGCCAGTGCCCTTGTTAATGAAGTCCATGATAATATGCTCCATTGCCTTGCAGATCAGGCTAGTTAGGCTGATGGGTCTATAATTTTCTGGATTGGTGGACATTCCACCTTTGTGGAAAGGGATGACAGTAGCTGGCCTCCATTCAGCTGGGATGAAGCCAGTACTCAGGCATTGATTGAATAGGGTGCCTAATGGTGCTGAATGTTCCTGCCTGAGTTAATGTAGGATGCAGCCTGGTATGTTATTGGGTCCCATGGAGGCTGTATCTTTTGTCTTTGACAGGGCGGTGATGACTTGCTAACTAGAGGTAAGGGGAGGGGGGCAGGTACTGGGGATGTCCTGTTTTACTGAGGGGGGGTGACAGAGGAGCAAAGTTTTCACTGAACCTGTCTGCCAGCAAGTTGGCTATATCTACAGCGTTTGTGTATGTGGTGTCCTTGACCACTCAGTGCTTCCCTTCAGATTGTGGACATATGTGAAAAAGGCCTTATGTTTGTCTTTAGTAGATGTGGTCAATTTGGGCTTGAAGTTTGCTTTGGAAGATTTCACTAATGCTCTTATTTGCTTGTTCAGGCTAAGGAGAGATTGCTTCCAGTGAGGTACCTGCACCTTCTTGGTCCTGGACAATAATTTTTTTCCTTTTATTATAGCATTTATTTATTGTAGATGTCCACCAGACAGGTTTACTCTTCCATGAGGAAGAGGATTTTGTCCTGTCTGGTATTTCTGATTGCATGCAACTATATAAATGCTCATATAGTACTTTGCTGTAGGTTTGGACATATGTGCTAGTTCCTATGGAGGGGCGGGGGGCTGTGAAGTTGTTTATACCTTCCCAGGAGGTTGTAATCAGGTTTGGAAAAGTTTTTTTTTTGTTGGACCCTAGCTGGGGGGGGGGGGGTTGGGGGAGATGGTGACTTTGAAAGTAACTGCTTTGTGGTCAGATCTTACCAGGGATGATGACATTGTAGGGATGCTGCAGTGGTTAGCTGAGACTGTTTCCAGTACACCAGGAATGTGACTGTACCAAGCCTTAGATCTAGCTTGAGATTATTTCCAGTACACCAGGAATGTGATTATTCCAAGCCTTGTATTTAGCTTGAGACTGTTTCTGGTACACCAGGAATGTGAGAATTCCAAGCTTTGTTGGAGCAGTTTAGTATCAGTGGATTAGTGGATAACAGTGCTTGCATTATAGTCATTTGCAAACATATTGAACCACACTTCTGGGATATGGGCTTTGAGGTCTGCAAACCAAATAACAGGAGAGGTCCCAGCATTGATCCCTGTAGTATCCATGGAGTTACAATTTTATGTTTGGAGAGTGTACCAGTGGCTTCCACAACTTAGGATTTGTTGAGTAACCATTTTGCATTGCTGTAGACAATGTAGGAGGTTACACTCAGTTTGCCTAATTTTTCAGTAATACCAACATGGGTTATAGATTCAAAAGTCTTGGTCAGGTTAAAATAAGTAGAGTATGTTGATTGACAGCCTTCCACAGCCCTGCAACCTTTTCAAATAAGTTACATAGGTTCAGGAGGTAGGACCTGCCCTTCACAAAACTAAATTAATTGAGGTCTAGATAAGGTAAGTTGCCTGTGCCTGCATAATGAATTCTGCTATGCTACATTACACAGATTTGAATAATGCTCATGTAGTTGATGGCTCTGTTATTACCTGTGTCCTGTACAAGGACCACCCTTGTCTAGGGAGTCACAGTGGGTGCTCTCCAGGCACCAAGTATTAATCTTGTGGATAGGCAAAGGTAGAACAGTTTAAGTAGACATTTAGATAGTTCATACTTGGCACTGATGAGAATGCAACCTGGTATGTTCTCTGGTCCCAAAATAGTACTATTTTTAGCCTTTGACAGAGATTCAAAGGCTTGATCCAAAGCAATTTTAAGGGACACTAAATTTTAAGGTATAATGAGGCAATAATGTGGAGTAAAGTTACCACTTAATGTGTCTGCAAATATATTGGCTATATCCTTGGCATCAGAAAGTGTAAAATTATTATGGATGAGCTCAGTGTGTTGCAGGATGTTTGTCTTTTTGGCTTTTCCTGGTTAGGGGTCGCCACAGTGGAACTCTGGTCCACTAATGATTGGCAGCAGATTTTTTTGATGGTGCTGAGTTGCCAGCCCAACACCCAACCTTCAGCGAAGGCATGCCCATTCATGCATGCCTTTTGGAGGCCACTTGACCACGGGGAGGACATGGAGACTCCACACAGAAGGTACTCCAACCATGAATCTTACAGGAGAACCTCTTGTTGTGAGGCAACAATGCTACCGCTGTATTATTACTTAATTTCTTGACATAACTGAATAAAGATTTGCAGTTTTTTGATACCTGTAGTGACATTAAGATTGTATTCTGCTTTACATTTTCTAATAGTGTTAAGTTCATTGCTGGTATGTTTCATTTGTGATGTTTGAGGTAGGAAATGTTTTTTTTTCAGCTTTTCATTATTTTCTTTCTTTTGTTATACAGTTTGTTAATTTTGTGAGTTCCTCTAGAAAGGTTTGTTCCAAGAATTTAGCATTATAGGAGAGATAGTTATGGCCTCTTCTGTGAAGCTGTTTAGGTACTTGAAAAAAAAGCAAAGGTGAATGTAACAGCTCTATCAGGTGGGTCCATTTGTATGATATTGTTAGGAGTTTTGCAAAGAGCTTCAAGAAGCTGACATAGGTTTGCCCTGAAAAAGTCCTTAATGATGATCTCATATGGTGGGTGTATGATACTACCAGGCCTAACAGAGTTGACTTATTAAGTTCTAACCAGGAATAAGGAGATGCTAGGTACAGTACAGGCAGTGGTTATGCATTTATTTATTTATTTTGTATTTGTTTACTGGGTAGTGTCTGACTGGGCCAGAAGCCCATTTTCAGCTGAGGACCGAGGAGAAAAGGTCCATATATCTGCAAATATATAGAGCTGAGTATACTTTTCTGTATTATTCTGTGTTATACAGCTAAATTGTTTGCTTAGATATCTGTTATATATATATATATATATATATATATATATATATATATATATATATATATATAGAACAGTATATATTTTTTGGCTTTATAATTTGCACATTCCTCACATCTGTGTTGAAACTGTTTTTCCCCACCCCCTCCTCCCAGTTCTTGGTTGTAGTTTAAATTTGGTGGCTTTTGCAGTGCCCGCCCCACTGTAGATTTGATCTAAGACACTCCCCCAGGCCCATCTCTTTACCGCTTTCTACCTAATTAACCCTTTCTGCACTTGCCTTTAGTCCTTTTTAATTTAATTACATTTTTTCAAACTGTGTGTGGACTAATATTGCTACATATACAAGTGTGCCAGCTTGCACTGCATGAGAATTGTATTTACTACTGCTTTTGCTACTTTTCTGAAAAAAAAATTCATCTGCTTTTACTGTACTTGTGTTTCTTCCTACTTTATTTTGCTTTTGCGTCATCTTAAAAGTACTCAGTTGTATTTATTACTGCTTGGTGTAACTCATTCTAAGCCTTTTAGTTTCAACACTTGGGCTTCAGACCAGTTGTTTTACATTAGGAAGGTTTGTGGTCTGCACTGTAATGGCAGAACAGGTAGCTTACATCCTTCTAAGTTGGGAACTGCTGATGGAGGGCTCAGTGTCTGTTATTCTAAAAGTGTATTAATTCTGGTTTAAGCACTTAGGCTTTCAGGCCAGTTATTTTACATTAAGAGGGTTCATGGTCTGCACTCTTGTGGGAGGAGAGGCTGGACTCTGCCCTTCTGAGCTGGGAATTTCTGGTTAAAGGCTTATAGTGCCTGCATATCTGAACTGCTTCTTACTGAAATTGGTACACCTTGTTTGCTGTAGCATAGACTAGATCCAGGCCTGCTGAATCTAGCTTTGTTTGTATAACTTGAGCACTAATCCAGGCATTCTTTAAAGTATTCAATTGTATTTATTACTGCTTGGTAGTAACTTGATTAAAGTGTAGCTATCATTCTAAGTCTTTTGGATTAAGCACTTGGGCTTCAGACCAGTTGTTTTACATTAGGAAGGTTTGTGGCATGCACTGTGGTGGCAGGGCAGGTAGCTTTCATCCTTCTAAATTGGGAACTGCTGATTGAGAGCTCAGTGTCTGTTATTCCTAAAGTGTATTAGTTCTGGTTTATGCACTTGCGCTTCAGGCCAGTTATTTTACATTAAGAAGGTTTGTGGTCTGCACTCTTCTGGGAGGAGAGGCTGGACTCTGCCCTTCTGAGCTGGGAATTTCTGGTTAAAGGTTTATAGTGCCTGTATATTTGAACTGTTTCTTACTGAAATTGGTACACCTTGTTTGCTGTAGCATAGACTAGATCCAGGCCTGTCAAATCTAGCTTTGTTTGTATGCTTGTTGTTTGTTTGCTTGTTATTTCCCTGGAACGCTAATTCCACCTAAAACACGGCTTCTCAGAGCTTCTGTGGACCCCTAGTGATATCTGCATTGCTTACTGTACTTATTTCCTTGTTTCACTTGAAAGAAAGTTACTGTTTGTCGTTTTTGCATTTAAGTTACCTGTAACACATTGCACTTAAGTTACCTGGCACTTGCTCACTAAAGCAATTATATAAGTCAGCACTAAAAATTAAAAGCACTACACCCTCACTCCCCATGGGCCCTTGTTTTCAATTATAAAGGAATTCCCAATATTATTCTAGCATGTCCAAAGGTCAGTTGTCAATCTCCTCTCTGGTCCAGCTGGTGAACCTGGGAATCTTGAGGCAATGTTACAACTGCCTCATGTACACAGACAACCCTCTCCTCCTCCCAACAAATTCCAACACATGTGAGAGATGCAACCATATAGCCAAACTGGAGGCTAAGCTCTCTCAACTCAGTACTAGCATAACCAGTCAGGAGGAGAAGTAAACCACACTCACTACAATTCCAGTCTCACATAGACCTACCACGACAGCAAACCAAACACATAATCACACAAAAACATACTTGGAGGCTCTAAATAAAGCTCTGCCTAAGCAGCAGAGACCTCCAAAGCAGACACCCAAGCAACCGCTACCCCAAAACAAAACATGTGCAACACATATCTCACAAAGCCAGTGTGCCGAACAGTCACAGCCCTTAAGGCTAAACAACACACCTGATGCACTTGTAATAGGTGACTCTATCATCAGGCACACTGATGTCCCGCTCACCAGGCTGAACAAGGAGAAGGTCACGGTGAGCAGCCTGTCGGGCGCTAGGATCTGCCACATAACACAAGCACTCAGGTCACTCCAAGTCAAGTACAAATATGACTCAGTTATTGTCCATGCTGGTGTGAATGACCTGAGACATACCTCCCTGGACTACATGAAAAGAGACATAGAGAAGCTCTCTGAGCATGTAGCCCAGGCCGGTATGACCCTGACCTTGAGTAGCATCTTACCCTCACCAAGAATGATGCCACAATATGAAGACAAGATGATCAATTTCAACAATTGGCTTAAGTACTGGTGTCATTCAAAGGGGATCCAATGCCTGTCAGCCTGGGATGATATGCATGACAAGCCACAATGCTTCACTAGGGACGGCTTGCACCTGTCACCCCTGGGCTTTCGGATATTGGCAAAGGCTCTTGCTACCCCCATAGTGCCTTTTTTCAGGCAAGGCTCAAAAGACAAACCCACCTCCATAGGTATCACAAGGGATAAGAAACTAAGAGTACTGCTACTCAACGCCAGAAGTCTAAACCTCAAGATGCACGCACTTGAAACTCTCCTTAGCATGGAGAACATCGATATCTGTGCAGTAACAGAAACCTGGTTCAGGGCTCCCGAGAGCACCCCAGCACTACCAGGTTATACCTCATACCATGCTTTTCAGCCCCAAAACTTGGACCGAACCACAAAAGGAGGGGAAGTATCGATATTCATCAAAGATACTCACACCTCCAGGTTGGTGGCAAAGCACGAAGCATCAGAGACTATCCATGTGCAACCAACATTGGGTAAAACTGCCTTCCAGTTTATAGCCTGCTACAGACCACCCTCCCAAACCCAGGAACCCCACTCGGCCTTCCTGAGAACACTGGAAAATATGAAGGTCTCTCCAAACACCATTATATTGGGCGACTTCAACTACCCAAACATAGACTGGGAGCATTACTCTAGCTCCAACACCCTAGCCCAAAGGTTCTTAGAATTCATAAACTCAAATGCTATGGAACAACTTGTTACCACTCCCACAAGAGGGGAAAACATACTGGACCTGATCATCACCAGCATGGGGACTCTATGCTCCAGACCAGAAGTGTATCCCTCACTGGTAAGATCAGACCATAAACTGATCTCACTGGATATTCACATCCTGACCCCACCCCCTGCCCAGAAAACCACAGTGAAAAACTTCTCTAAATCAAATTTCACACTTCTCAAAACCGAGGTGGGATCCTTCAAAGCCCCCGGGCCTGTGGAAAATACGGCCCAGACCGCAGAATCCTTTATAAATGCATTCTATGAACACCTTCAGGAATGCATGGATCATGCAATCCCAAATAAAACCAAGACCCAATCCTCCAAAGGCAGACATCCTGTCTGGTGGACCCCAGCCATAAACAAACTATACAATAGAAGGAGGAAGCTACTACATGATAGAGCAAAATCCCAAAAAGGGAAGGCATCTCTGATCAGTATTAGCAAAAAACTAAGGGCACTCATAAAATCGTCTAATGCCAGCTTCAAGAGAAAAATTGCACAGGACACTAAGGATAATCACAGGGCTTTTTTTAGTTATGTTAGGAACTTGGGTGGGAATTCCCAGATATGCTCAGAATTAGTCCAAAATGACAAAAAATACACTGAACCCACAGACATTGCCACCATCCTAGCTGACAGGTTCAGCACAAACTTCTCCCCCCCCTCCCCACCAAAAGGGCAAATATCTATCCCAGCAGAGTGCTGCCCCCCTGACATCTCAGATGCTCAGGTAAGAGCCGCCCTCTCCAAAGCAAAAAACACAGCATCAATGGGACCAGACCGTGTCCCGGGCTGCATCCTACATGAACTCCAAGAAGAGCTAAACCCAAACATAAAACTACTGTTCAATCTCAGCCTTACTACAGGATATGTACCCAAAGAGTGGCGTACAGCAACAGTGGTCCCTCTCCACAAAGGTGGTGCCTCAACGGACCCTGGAAACTATCACCCCATAAGCCTGACTAGCTTGGTCTGCAAAGCTATGGAAAGGATCATCATGGACCTCATAAATCAAGATATTGGGGACCTACAGACACTGGATCCTACCCAGTTCGACTTTGTTAAGGGCAGATCCTGCCTCTTAAACCTGGTCGACTTCTTTAAAACAGTCACCAAGGCCATTGACGAAGGGAAGGTGGTCCACACAGCCTACCTGGACCTCGCAAAAGCCTTCGATACACTACCCCACTCGGGCATTATAGATAAGCTCACCAGCTTAAATATAAACCCCTATCTCACTAGATGGGTTGCAAACTGGCTCAAGGACAGAACCCACATGGTTAGAATTGCTGGAGCCATGTCAGACTCCAAACCAGTTACAAGTGGCATCCCACAAGGCTCAGTCCTGGGACATCTCTTGTTCGGTATATATTTCTCAGAGGTACAGGCCAACATAGAAGGACTGTGGCTGACCAAGTTCACAGATGACTGCAAACTGGGCACCATAATCAACTCTCCAGCCGACACAAGCATCCTCCAAAAGGGCCTCATAGAAACAGACAACTGGTGCTAGAGCCATGGCCTCAAGCTAAACACCAAAAAGTGTATAGTCATCCCCTTTGGCAAAAACAAAGTGCCCACAAATTACCACATAGGTGGTAATCCATTAAGTACAGAAGAAGTAATTAGGGACCTGGGGACCCAAGTTGATAGCAATCTCTCATTTGACAACCACGTGGCCAAAGTGGTTAGAAAAACATTTTATATAGCCCACCTAATCATGAAGGGATTCACATCTAGATTAGGGGAGGTCATCGTGCCTCTTTACTCATCCCTCATCAGGCTCATAATAGAGTACAATGCCCCTTTTGGGATGTACCTTACAAAACACCTGCAGCAACTGGAAAGACCCCAAAAGTACCTCACCAAGAGGATCAAAGGGCTCAAACAGATGCCATATGCTGCCCGGTTAAAGAAACTCCAGCTCTACTCAGTGGCATACCGCCTGCTCAGAGGCAACCTGTGCCTGACGTATAAAGCCATGTCCAACCCGGAATTAAGGGACATGCTGCACCTCAAATAATCCAAATCCCATCGAGCTACACGCTAACGAGACTTGAACCTCAGCACTGAAATAAATAGGACATGCTGGAGGGACAGATTCATAACCCAGAGGCTCCCTTCACTCTGGAATAAAATCCCAGTCCAGGTTAGGCAGAGTCCCTCATTGACTCTCTTCAAGAGGAATCTTGATGAGTGGATGGGAGATTGTATGTTTACCCCGGGTATCACTTCTGTGTCACTGTTAGACAGAGGCACAGTATACTAACCTCGAAAAAGGGCATAGCAAAATTAATTTAAAATGGGTGGCAAAAGCCAAACATACTCTGGCTAGGCTTATAAATGCCCTAGGGCAGCTAGCCTAGTATGAACCTATGAACCTATAATATAGTAACTGAATATAGAAGAGTAACATGATTGAGAATATACATATCGTTGTATGACATGTTAACACACATAAGAATAAAAAAGTAGCAAAAAAGCACAAGCATTATAAATTTACATTTTTAGAAATTCAGACTATAGTCAGAACATGAGTTGTATGGTGGTTAGATTAGGAGGGACCAGGTCAAGGAAGTTAGAGCTCTTAGTGGACAGTTTTATGGTTTGATCCAGTACATCGGTATTAATAAAATTAAGGAAATGTTAAGCATATCCATTTTTAGAGGTGTAAGTATGTCAACCAATGCTTGGGTAACTGAAGTCCCTTAGTAAGAATGCATTTAGTTTAATATTTAACCCTTTAGTGGTATTAAGGTAAGTTTCTTGATCCTTGGGGTTGTTGATAGGGATCTATAGACGGCAATGAAGTAGTAACTATATTTGTTAACAGTGCTTTGAACCCCTAGGTGCACCTTCTTATGGTTGTGGGTAATTTGACATGAGGTTCATAGATAGGTACTAGGCTATCGGCCCTAGGGCCTATACAAGCCCAGCTAAAAAGGTGTCCTGGCTTTTGCCTCCCAAGAAAATTATTTTCCTGTGCCACTGTTGAGCAGAGCCACAGAAGTGATCCCCGGGGTGAATTTCTTATTTCCCATCCAATCATCAAGATTTTTCCTGAAGAGTGCTAACGAGGAGCTCTGTTTGATATAGATAGGTAGTTTATTCCAGAGTATGGGAAGTCTCTGAGACAGGAATCTATCCCTCTGGCATGTTCTGTTTATTGTGGTGATAAGGTTTAGGTCCCTAGAGCGTGTAGCTCGGAGGGATTGGGATTTCTTTAAGTGGAGCATGTCCAACAGCTCTGGCTTTGACAAAGCTTTGTATGTTAGGTAGAAATCACCTCTGAGTAGGTGATATGCGACAGAGTAAAGCTGGAGTTTTTTGAGACAGTCTGCGTAGCGCATCTGTTTAAGGCCAATAATCCTCTTTGTGAGGTGTTTCTGCAGCCTTTCCAGTTGTTGTAGATGTCTTGTGAGGTACATACCAAAAGGGCCATTGTACTCTATAATGGGTCTAATGAGTGATGAGTAGAGGGGAACAATGATCTCTTTTTTTCTGGATGAGAAACCTTTTGTGATGAGGTGTGCCACATAGAAGGATTTTCTGACTACTGTGGCGATGTAATTATCAAAGGAGAGACTACTGTCCACCTGTGTCCCAAGGTCTCTTATTACAATTTTGGTGTTAAATATTCTACTGCCTATGTTGTAGTTCATGGGTACAGAGTTTTTACCAAAGGGGATGACAATGCACTTTTTGGCATTGAGCTTGAGGCCATGGCTTTGACACCAGGCATCTGTCTCAGTGAGGCCCTTTTGTAGGATGTCCACATCATTAGGAGTTTCGTTTATGGCTCCTAGATTGCAGTCATCTGTGAACTTCATTAGCCAAAGATCTTCTGGGTTAGCCTGTACTTCAGAAAAGTAGATACCAAACAGGAGAGGACCCAGGACTGAACCCTGTGATACTCCACTTGTCACTGGTCTGAAGTCGGATTTGGAGTCTGCTATTTTCACAGTGTGGGTT
This sequence comes from Protopterus annectens, assembly GCF_019279795.1. Taxonomy (NCBI): domain Eukaryota; kingdom Metazoa; phylum Chordata; order Ceratodontiformes; family Protopteridae; genus Protopterus; species Protopterus annectens. The sequence continues at coordinate 1,370,040,744 of NC_056732.1, read as the reverse complement.
CTGTCAGTGAGCCAGTTGGCAACCCATCTTGTGACATAGGGATTTATACCTAGTTTAGTGAGTTTATGTAGAATTCCAGAGTGGGGGATGGTGTTGAAAGCCTTGGCAAGATCTAGATAGGCTGTGTGAACAACCTTACCCTCATCTACGGCTTTGGTGACTGCCTCAAAGAAGTCTATCAGGTTTAGGAGACATGATCTGCCTTTTGCAAACCCGAACTGGGTGGGGTCAAAGAGTTTGGAAATTACCAATGTCTTTGTTTATAACTTCCATGGTGATAAGTTCCATGACCTTGCAGACCAGGCTCATCAGGCTAATTGGGTGGTAGTTCCCGGGTTCCTGGTGGCTCCCCCCTTGTGGAGTGGGATAACCGTCGCTGTGCACCATTCAGCAGGCACAAAGCCTGAGGTGAGGCTATGACTGAACATGGTACTTAGGTGGGGTGCCAGTTCATTCTGTTGTTCATGTAGAATGCAGCCTGGAATGTTGTCTGGTCCCATGGATGCTGTGTTCTTGGCTTTGGAGAGTGTGGTTTTTACCTGTGCAGCCATGATTACAGGAACTTTGCATTCTTCCGGTATAAAGATGAGCCCTTTAGGGGCTGAGAGGGGGGTAAAGTTAGCACTGAACCTATCTGCCAGGATGTTGGCAATATCAGGTAGGTCTGTATATTTAGTGCCATTGTGCTGTAACTCAGAGCAGATCGGAGTGTTGCCATTGAGATTCTTGACATAGCTATAGAATGCTTTATGGTTGTCTTTAGAATCAGTGGCAATTTTGTTTTCGTAACTAGCTTTGGAGGATTTTATCAGGGATCACAGCTTTTTACTGAGGCTGACCAGGAGCTCCTATACTCATGGGATTTTACTCTCTTTTGCAGCAGTTTCATCCTTCTGTTGTACAGTTTGTTTATGGCAGGGGACCACCAGATTGGCTTCCTTTTTTGGAGGATAGCATCTTGGTTCTGTTTGGGATAGCACAATCAATGCACTCATGTAAGTGCTTATAAAGTGCAATTGTGTAGGATTCAGTAGTCATAACTGTATTGTCCATCTGCATAGGTGTCATGAAGTTCACCACTTCTGTCTTAAGAAGCATGAAACTGGCTTTGGAGAAATTTTTTACTGTGGTTTCCTTAATGGGGGATGGGGGCAGGATGTGGATACCTAGGGTGATTAGCTTATGGTCGGATTGGACCAATGAGGCGTTGACTTCAGGTGTGGAACACCTTTCACTCATGTTGGTAATGACTAGAGCTGGGATATTGCTGCCCCTGTTGGAGGTGTGGATAAGTTGATCCAGGGCATTGGAGTTTATGAATTCCAGAAAATGTTGAGCAAAGGAGTTGGTACATGAGTAGTTTTCCCAGTTAATGGTGGGGTAGTTGAAATCGCCCATTATTAGAGTGTTTGGTTGAACCCTAGTATTTTCCAGTACATCAAGAAAAGAGGAGTGCGAATTCTGGGGCATGGTGGGGGATCTGTAGCAAGCTACAATTTGGATTGCAGGTTTGCCCAGAGTTAGTTGCACTTGGATAACCTCAGATGCATTATGCTGAGCAACTAGCCTGGAGGTGTGGATATCCTTAATGAATATGGACACACCTCCGCCTTTGGTGTTCCGGTCCAGGTTATATGGCAGAAAAGTGTGGTATGAGTTTTAGCCTGGTAGTGCAGGGGTGCTCTTTCTTGAGCCTTGAACCAGGTCTCAGTCACTACACAGATATCGAGGTTCTCCATTTTAAGGAGTGCCTCGAGTGAGTGCATTTTGAGATTTAGACTTCTAGCATTTAGTAGAATCACCCTCAGTTTTTGCTTGCCTGTTCCTGTTACGGTGGCGAATTTGTCATTTGAACTTGCCTAAAACGGCACTATAGGGGTGGCAAGAACCTTAGCCAGTATCCAGAATCCCAGGGGTGACAGGTGCAGGCCATCTCTGGCAAAGCAACGTGGTCTTTCGACCATGTCATCCCAGGCAGACAGATACTGGATCCCTTTAGAATGACACCAGAAGCTTAGCCAATTGTTGAAGTCAATCATTTTGTCCTTGTACTGTGGTATCATTCTGGGTGATGGCAGAATGCTACTCAGGGCTAGGGTCATACCTGCCTGGACACAAGATTGAAGAGCTCTTCCATGTCTCTTTTCCTGTAGTCCAGGGAGGTATGTCTCAGGTCGTTCACACCAACATGGACAATGACAGAGCCATATTTGTGCTTGTTGTGGAGTGACCTGAGTGTGTGGGTTATGTGGCAGATCCTAGCATCTGACAGGCAGCTGACAGTAACTTCTCCTTGTTTAGCCTGGTGAGTGGGACATCCATGTGCCTGACTATAGAGTCACCTATGACTAGTGTGTTGGGTACGTTGTTTTGCCTTATTGGCTGTGGTTGAGTGGCACACTGAGTCTGCAGGCTATGTGTCATTTGGGTTGTGTTGGGGGTGGAGGTTGCTTGCATTTCTGCTTTGGAGGTCTCTGTTGCTTGAGCAGATTATTATTGAGAGCCTCTGCAAATGTTTTTGTGTTTCTATGTGTGGATTTTGGTGGTGTAGATTTAGTGAGACTATGCGATGAGTGTGGTGTGGTGCTAGTGTTTACCTTTTCTTTTTGACTGTCAAGTTCAGTGTTGGTTGGAGAGAGCTTTACCTCCAGTTTGGCTAGATAAGTGCATCTCTCATAGGTTGTAGTGTTGGGTGGTAGGAGGAGAGGTTGTCTGTGTAAATGAGGCAATTTCTACATTGCCCCAAGATGCCCAGATTCATCAGATAGACAGGAGAGAACACTGGAAGCTGACCCTTGGACATGCCTGAATAAAAAAAAAACTATTTTCCTCTAGATAAGTGAAGAAAGTGAGTAGAGGAGCTGTTTTTCTCTAAGCAAGTGAAGAAAGTAAGTACCCAAACTGTTTTCCTCTAGGTAATGAGGAAGGTTGAGTGCTGTAGTAATTAGTAGCTTATTTAGTGCTTACAACAAGTTCTGAACAAGTGCTGATCACAAATAAACAAATTCAAGTGCTAAAACTAAGAATCTGTATCTGGACTAAACTAGTTACAGGAAAGGGGGAAACAAGTGCAAATGTGGGCTTTTAAATCAGAAAGTTGAGAGAGATGGGAAAACTGCCTAAACGGCCAATAACTACAATTTCTGGGCCAGAACTACTCCTTATGTGGTAGATAGGTTACCTAATGCTTACCACTCCCACTGATAAGCTAGAAGGCTTCCCTCCAACACAGAAAGCATGGGGGGCTCAGAAGCTTACATACAGTCCTGGATACAGCAAATCTGAATCTGGACTACACTAGTTACAGGAAAGGTAGGAAACAGGCTTAGATTTTTTATTTTTTTTTATATAGAAAAGTAGCTAAAACAGCAGTAAAAACAATTCAAATGTAGTGCAAGCTAGCACACTTGAGTATGTAGCAATGTTAGAACAAACAGTTTAAAAAATGCAATTAAATTAAAAATGACTAAAAACAAGTTCAGAAGGAGTCTATTAGGTAGAATGAGGTAAAGAGATGGGACTGGGGGGAGTGTCCCAGATCAAATCTATATTGGGGGCGGGCAACTGCAAAAGCCTCCAAATTTAGACAGGAATAGGGAGGATGGGTAGGGAAAAACAACACCTTCAGCAGAGATCTGAAAAACTATACAGTGAAGCAAAAATAACAGTGCACAACTCTGAAGTCAGCCAGCAGTGATATAAAATTAGTCAAGCAACAATTAATAGTACACAACTCTGAAGTGCCAGAAAAATATACTTAGCTCTGTATATCTCCAGATAGTTTGAAGAGCACTCTGTCAGGACACAGGAAGGCTCCAGCAATGATATGCTCTGATAATGTTCTGACAAATACACATACTCCTAAACAGTTTTCTATGGGACTGAAGGACTGATAGATGCAAAAGTCTGGAAGAGAGAGGATGCTGTCATCCATGCCTCAGTAACTGAACAGACAAGATGATCCTGAATCCAATGAATGGTCAACCTTTATTCTACCATGCTTATAAACAAGAAATAGCTACAAAAAGACTTCAGATAACTCATTGTATTAATAAACAATTAGGCACTTTGGCTGTACTAGAGTAGAGCATTATCATAGTAAAAAGTTACCTTAAATATCTAGCTCATAATCAATTAGCCAATTAAAACACAGTAAAATTAGTTCATTAACCTTATACTAAAACCCTTAAAAACTGTAATCATCACAATACTTCCAATTGATCACTAAATTTAGGTCACTAAGTCTCTGGGTGTTATATTTTAAAATAAATAAACTTTTCTTTCAGAAATTATTTTTCAGTGGTAAACACCCTCTTATCTTCAGCTTAATATTTTTAAAATACTGTCAGGCTATTTAAATCACTATAACATACCAAATTAAAATGTTGGGCTGCAGTATTTCTGTTTTTTGTTTTATTATTGTGACAGAATATAAGGTTTCTACCTCATACTCTGATTAGCTACTAAGAATTCTGGATGAAAATAACCTTTGCTTTATGCTTCACTTGTTGAAATTGTGGCTGATAAGGATCAACAAAGATCAGCCACTTAGCTATCAAGTAGTTAACTAGTTGAACCACTGTACATAACTTAAGCAGGTTAAAGTTACAGTGTACACACACTCTCATATAATTCTACCCAGAAATATTTTAGAGCTCATACACAAAAGGCTGCAGTGTTTAATATATATTCTGAAATCTAGACGCAAAATCCAGTTTATAAGTCATATCTAATGTTGGTATAATGGTTAAAGAAGCTATGGCAGAATGCTCACAGTCTCAAACCAAGTCAAGTTATAAATCCACAGAATGTTTGCAGTCTCAGGCCAAATCAAGTTATAAAGCCACACGTCTTATTTCCAGATAAATTCCCTTTATTGCAAATAAATTACAACAGGTAAGCACTTTCACAAACCTCTGTTTGCTTCATCAGACCATAAACAAGCAAGCTCAGACCCCTCCCCTTTTTATACTCATGCAAATAGTCAAACTTCAAATGAACAAACACATATTCAAAGCACCTCCCCATTATTAAATTAATACACTCGCAGTCAAATATACATCTAAGATGCATATAAAATAAACATAAAATAACATAGAATAGCTGTTTCAATATTTGGCTGCATTCATTCCTTTTTTTGTATCACTGAGTGGCAGGTGGGACATTGAGGTTTGTTTTATCTGATAATGGTTAAAGTGTTTACCTTACAAACACAAGGTGCAGGGTTTGACTCTCACTTGAGGTAATTGGCTAGGCTTAAAATGGCCCACAAGGGCAGTTAGCCTAGTACTAATCTATGAAACTCTATAAAGCACCATGTCAGTCTAATTGGGCAATTACATGTACTTCTCAACTACTTTCAACAGAATTTTTTATTTTTAAACTATATCAGTGTTTTTTCCTTCCTTGTTCCCTTTACAGACACGCATTTTGAATAGACTTCCTCTTTGGCCTCTAAGTGCTGGATGCAGAAATGCCAGTAAAAATGTTCAGATTTTTAAAAATTAAATTTAGGGCTTGATCAGAGAGGTACTATTATATCTAGTGGAAGAGTACAATATACATCTGTGAAAGAATACATATTGGGCAAAATATCAATATTTAAAATGATTGTAGAAAACTGATGACTTAAAATCATGATTTAAAAAAAACTACTCTTCAAAAACTAGTGATTGCATCTTTTATTAAATATGGTGTTAAGTGTATATTTTGCTCATACTAGACTTTTAGATATTTTTAGTTTATTGCTTCAATGTCTGCTTTAATGTGTTGGGTTTATTGACATCATCTGCTGCCTCAAACTTACCTTTCTCAAACACAATCCCTTATAATTATTTTCAAAAATTAAAGTCAACCTTTATACTGCAGTGGTGGTGCTGCGGTAACATTGTCACCTCACAGTTAGACGTTGCCCGTTCGATTCTCAGTTAGAGTGTCTTCTGTGTGGCAACATGCGTGAACGAGAGTTCCTTCGTTGAAGGTTGTGCGTTAGGCCCGGCAAGCCAGCTGGTAAAACTCTACTGCCAATCATTAGCGGACCGGAGTTCTGCTGTGGCGACCCCTAACCGGGAAAAGCCGAAAGACACAAACAAATCAACCTTTGGTTTTGGTAAAAACTTTTTGTCATCTGGCCTCATGAAAGTGATGACTCTTGCATTACATAGGCCAGTATTTATATATACTTCTAACAGATGTGATGTATTTTTAAAGATAGTTCTATAAACTGGGTTTACATATGCAAATGATAAAAGTTCTTACAGATTAGACTAAAGTATGGTTTTAGATAGTGATGATGAAACATACTGTAGTGAAACACTGTAAGCATACGTTGCCGAAAGTTAGATCCCCTGCAAACCCGTACTCTGTATTACCAGTAACTGTGCTGTAGATATGCTTCACAACGTTTCTAAAACTTCAGTGAAGACTCAAGAGACTGTTTGAGTGCTTGCACTGCTATTATTGTGTACAAAAGAGGCACTTTACTTGTTTTGCAAACTGTCTCGGAGTATCTGCATGTATTTTTGCTGCAGCTGGAGGTGTTATTTGCGTGGTCTCAAAGACAACAGTTTCATATGCAGTTATACAACACTGCATTACTAAAACTGATGGGAAATCAAAATGATCAGTAATGCCAACTAAATAACACAGAAACTATAAACAGGGCAGTCAGAAACTTAACAAGAATCTTTTCTTGGGTTATTATACATCATATTTCAATGTTTGCATACTTTGGCACAGTGTAAAAAGCTGTAGGCTAACTTACTTAATTGCAACCTAGTTTGCTGACTGTATGCGGCACACATCAGTTACACCCAAAACTAGAAAAAGTAGGTCATGATAGGCGTAGGTTTCCATGGAACTGAAAGAACAGGCTTTAACTAAATTATTGTTTATTTAGTTTGCCTGTTGATTCAGTACTACAAATCAAAACTTACTAAAGCAAACTACACTGAACTGGAATTAAATAATTCCAGGAGAGGTCTGTGATGAAAATGCTATTTATGTCCAGCTTATGAAAGATACAAGAACCTTATACTTTCTGTAATATATATTTCTGTAATCCATAATGAGACACTGAAGTCTTTCCTTGTCTCTTGTTACTTGATCCCATCAATGGAGAGGTTTGCAAATGATCCCTTTACTGATGATCAATGCTATCTACTGAGGAAGTGAGAGAGGTATCTCAGAGCAAGTTAAGCACCAACAATATTAGTGTATAGTATGGAAATATGGTCACTGTAACCTGCTTAAACACAGGGAATGATTGATTAGGGATCTCCATGCAAACAATAAGAAAGTGAATTGGCCTAGGACTGTCATGCTGTAGACAGTAAAAAATAAAACAAAAGGTAATACAGCAAACCAAAAGAGCTAGTCGACAGCGTAAATAAATAAAAATGTAAAAATTCAGTCACCATAAGACGCTGTCACAAGCGGCTACGCCGTGTTATTGCAACTCAAGAAGGCTTAATATAATATTCCAAATGTCACAGATACTGCTCCCAGTAAAGAAAATCGTAGTCAGCGATGCAAAGATGAAATAAAATCCGTAGGTACTACTCCCATACAGGAAATGGTAGTCAATAATCCAAATTGAATAGGAAAAACGCAGCTTTATTCACAGGATACATAAAAAGTAAGCGCTTTCGCCGTTAGGCTTCCTCAGACTTTACAAATTACATTCAGTAGCAGCCATTTAAATAGTCCGCCCTATTCAATAATTGGTGGACACTGATTAAAAACTTAAAGCGCTACAAGCAGCATGAGCATCAAGCTGTTAAATATCTAAAAACATACTAATGAATTCTTAAAAATAATAATACTAAAATATAATGTATAAAATTTAAACATACTCATAAACATACTGCAACACATTTGAGGATGACTACATTTACAATAGTGTGTTAATGTATGAAAAGATTATCTTGGTCTGGGGACCCTTCTACCCTTCAAAAAAGGTTTAATGTGGACTTTATCATTAAGACCCGGTGGCTCATCAGCTCTCCATCTGATGATCCACCTAAGTTCACATTCCAGGGTCCGATTGATTAAGTCACCTCCTCTATAGTTAATTGCTAAATGTTGTATGATACTGAAATTAAAAACATGATCAGGACCTGTTAGTTTACTGTGCTTGGCTAATGCATTGAACTCTGACCCTATTCTAATATGGTAATTGTGTTCCCTGATACGATCCTTAAAAGCCCTATTGGTTTTCCCTATATAAAACGAAGGGCATGCTACACATCTAGCTAAATAGACAACATTTTTACTATTACAACTAGTATCAGTACTAAAATAAAATGTATGTCCAGTAACCGGATGTACAAATGTTAACTCCTCATTAATGTAACTACAATGATTGCATGTGCCGCAGGGTACTGTATTTCTGTCCATTCTAGGGACTGTCTGCTTATGGCCCATATTCCTCGGTTTGCATAATAACCTCTTTAAGTTAGGTTTGTTTCTAAAAGTAATTTTTGGCCGAGGTCCCACTATTCTGGCAATCTCACTGTCAGATAGTAAGATATCCCAATGTTTGGAAAACATACCCCTCACTTCCTTCGTATCTCTAGTGAAGGACATTACAGGCCTAACCTCCATCCTAGTGGGTGGCAGGCTTTCATCAGAATGCCTAGAATGATCAGAAAAATAGGGTCTAGCTCTGGTGGATCGCAGGTCATTTACTTCTAGGACAACCTTCTCAATTAGATTATAGTCGTACCCCCTATCAATAAACCTCTTTCTCAATTCTTCTATTTCCTTTTGATAGCCATCATCCATAGGGTTGTACCTAGACGCTCTCATGAACTGACCTTTTAATATATTATGGAAAATATGGGTGGGGTGCATACTTCCCCTATAGAGGAGTGTGTTCCGATGAAGTTCACCCTGAATTATTCTGACAGTGTTAAGAAGTCCATTATCTAACTTGAACACAGTCTAGATAATGGACTTCTTAACACTGTCAGAATAATTCAGGGTGAACTTCATCGGAACACACTCCTCTATAGGGGAAGTATGCACCCCACCCATATTTTCCATAATATATTAAAAGGTCAGCTCATGAGAGCGTCTAGGTACAACCCTATGGATGATGGCTATCAAAAGGAAATAGAAGAATTGAGAAAGAGGTTTATTGATAGGGGGTACAACTATAATCTAATTGAGAAGGTCGTCTTAGAAGTAAATGACCTGCGATCCACCAGAGCTAGACCCTATTTTTCTGATCATTCTAGGCATTCTGATGAAAGCCTGCCACCCAGTAGGATGGAGGTTAGGCCTGTAATGTCCTTCACTAGAGATACGAAGGAAGTGAGGGGTATGTTTTCCAAACATTGGGATATCTTACTATCTGACAGTGAGATTGCCAGAATAGTGGGACCTCGGCCAAAAATTACTTTTAGAAACAAACCTAACTTAAAGAGGTTATTATGCAAACCGAGGAATATGGGCCATAAGCAGACAGTCCCTAGAATGGACAGAAATACAGTACCCTGCGGCACGTGCAATCATTGTAGTTACATTAATGAGGAGTTAACATTTGTACATCCGGTTACTGGACATACATTTTATTTTAGTACTGATACTAATTGCAATAGTAAAAATGTTGTTTATTTAGCTAGATGTGAAGCATGCCCTTCGTTTTATATAGGGAAAACCAACAGGGCTTTTAAGGATCGTATCAGGGAACACAATTACCGTATTAGAATAGGGTCAGAGTTTAATGCATTAGCTAAGCACAGTAAACTAACAGGCCCTGATCATATTTTTAATTTTAGCATCATACAACACTTAGCAATTAACTATAGAGGAGGTGACTTAATCAACCGGACCCTGGAATGTGAACTTAGGTGGATCATCAGATGGAGAGCTGATGAGCCACCGGGTCTTAATGATAAAGTCCACATTAAACCTTTTTTGAAGGGTAGAAGGGTCCCCAGACCAAGATAATCTTTTCATACATTAACACACTATTGTAAATGTAGTCATCCTCAAATGTGTTGCAGTATGTTTATGAGTACTTTGTATATTGTATTTTAGTATTATTGCTTTTAAGAATTTATTAGTATGTTTTTAGATATTTAACAGTTTGATGTTTATGTTGCTTGTAGCGCTTTAAGTTTATAATCAGCGTCCACCAATCATTAAATAGGGCGAACAATTTAAATGGCTGCCACTGAATGTAATTTGTAAAGTCTGAGGAAGCCTAACGGCGAAAGCGCTTACTTTTTATGTATCCTGTGAATAAAGCTGTGTTTTTCCTATTCAATTTGGATTATTGACTACCATTTCCTGTATGGGAGTAGTACCTACGGATTTTATTTCATCTTTGCATCGCTGACTACGATTTTCTTTACTGGGAGCAGTATCTGTGACATTTGGAATATTATATTAAGCCTTCTTGAGTTGCAATAACACGGCGTAGCCGCTTGTGACAGCGTCTTATGGTGACTGAATGCTGTAGACAGTGTTGCATGACAGCTGTCACCAAACTAATGCCTCTTTCCTATGCAGGTAGTCTAAACCATTGAGACACAGCATACATCTACATAGGATACATACCACAGTGTGCACTTACGCTGTCTTGGCAATGGTGAAAAATGCATACTTCTAAATTTTTAGGAATTGCTCATTTGCACTGGCTTACACACGAGTGAATGAATGGTTTGTCATGACTTTCACATTAAGGCTGCAATGGAGAGCAGAATGCAGTGTGGGAGGGACATTTACCAGCTGTTAGTGTGTTGGGGACTGCCTACATAAAGGTTAATACAGCCATAGCTAGGTCTTATTGCACCCTGAACACTTCCCCAGAATGGCACCCTTCCAACCTAAAGTTTAGGGCCAAAAAAAAAAAGTCTTCACAGAGCAGAGTAGAAGATTCCCCCTCCAAAAAAAAAAAAAACACCTTGCACCCTGCTAATAGCACACACATGGCTTTCGCTACAAACAGGAATACAGTATCATCATTCATTTATGAAACCATGATATGCTCATAGCTTCATAACTGAAAGATAGTCCTGTACTCATTCCCCATGTATCCTGTCAACAGCAACCTTAATAGTTTGTTCCTGCTCTGGTTATGGTTTAGGTGATAATTTTGATGGAATCTGTATATTACTATAATGAGAGTTTACAGACTGGAAACTATGTATAACACCGCATCTTAGGCAAAATGAAAAATTCTGAGACCTGTAACTGCAAGTCCCTGGTTAAAAAAATTTAACAAGAGCAGTAGAAAACTGAATGCTGACAATCACTGTACTTCTTTAAGTTTATAGTTTGCAATAGAAACAACCCCCACCCAACACATACACTGCTCCTAATTTGGGTGACTGCATCTCCCCCAATCCTGGATAACCATGCCTCAGAAAAAAGAAATACTCCAGGTGTACTAAGTTCCCATTTTCACATATTTAGTCTTTCTGTTCTGAGACTGACACTTACAAGTCTCAGAGGACACTGAGGAGAAAAAAAATCAGTCTCAGAAGACATACGAATATAACTCTGGATATTTTAAACAACTTTCAAGAAATAATTTTCTGAGTGATGTAATTGTGACCCAGATGTTAACTTATCTGGCTCTAATCCAAAAAGATTTTCAAATGACAGGTGAGGATGAAGGTCATATCTGAGAATGACATTAAAGTGCGATATAACGTGTGCAGCACCAAGAGTGTCTGCTTTCCTTTGGATGAATAAAACTGAGGTCCTTTATGCAAGGCATTGTAATTATGCTGTACTATTGTGATCCAGGAGGAAGGGATAGAGCCCAAGGTACGATTCACAAACACAGAAGAATAATTTTATTAGAAACAACTGAAAGACATGTTATTTGCAGTGGGAAAAAAAATAATACCAAATACCAGCGTACAATATAACACACCATTAAAGTGTTTACCAGTAACCATAACGTACCATTCACATAAATCAAACTTTATTCTTTCTATCTCTTACAGTTCCATATCACAATTACGTATATTTCTTACAACACCCTTCCACACAAAAAAGTCCATATTGGCATAATGTTATAATATAAAAGATGGCCTAACGTTGCTTTTGCCATTTCTCCTTTACCTTTATTTAAGTTCCATGTTATTTATTTGCTTATTTTAGTCAATGGTTTATTTGCATTTGATGAACAGGATTAATCAGCACAGTTCCCATTTTCAATGGATGCCCATATTGTATACATACATACATGTTGCACTAAAAGTTATAGATAGCTTTATATAGTAACCATGGTGGTATTGTGCTATTGGAGTTAGCATACATAGGTTTGCAGGGGGGGCATGGGTGCTTTCCCCCTGCAAAAAAGAAGTTTAAAGGAGCAGAGTGATGTCTGAGGTTTGCTTTTCTCCATTTTTTGATGGGGTTTTTTATGGCATGTTGGCAGTCACCATTTGCAGTGTGGACATTACAAAAGGAAGCAGCATTATATAATATATTGCACAGATGGTAGCAGCATTTTTTTACCTAGGCAATACACAACTACACAATAATCTTTTACAGTTAAACACATCAGTAAAATAACATTTGCATTGGTGTTACAAGCTAAGATACATAGTTAATTGACAAAGGCTACAGTATTTTTAGCATTTCCCATAGGTCCATCAAGCTAACATACAGTTAATTGAGATGACAATGCTTTTTACATAAATAATGCAAAACTTTTACAGTATGATTTGCATGCAGCACTAGTCGGATATATCAAAATGTTTATATATATATATATATATATATATATATATATGGGTCTACTTTCTTTCATTGAATCTCATTTTCACCCCAACCACTTAAATGAAAACTCAAATTACTATAAACTCATTTCACTGAACTGCAGTTAGTATATATGACAATGTGTAGAGTACTGTAAGGCAAGTAAAAGGTATATGCCCTTTTCCCCACTGTAGTGTGATCCTGGAGTTAGTATACATAGTTAAGGGTGTGTGGGGGTGGTGTGGGGGCCATATACCCCACTTAGATTGAGTATATATTGTCTTCTGGAGAGAGTTAGTCATTGGTGTTGTAACTATGCATGTCTATTGTTTAAAATGTATTGATTTGAAGTTTTGTTGTAAAATAGAATATAAAACACTCCCTAACTATATATACTATAATTTTTCCTGTTTGTTGCTTATTATGACAGGTGATCCTGACAGTGGAAGTGTGGGAGTTCTACCACCTGATGCCAGAGTATCAGCAGTCTTTGATGATGATGGTAGCCAAACAGAGGCAAAGTGGTGGGTACAGAGGTTGAATCTGACACTGAGGTTGACATATGGCCATTCCCTGCAATTCCACTGGACATAGCCAGTAGGCTAGGGAAGGTGTTTAGTGCAGCTTCAGTGCCTGTTGACTATGGCTGTTGCCAAAGTGTAGATGAGATGCCATACAGGGGTTGTTAATGGTGCTCAGAGGAGCCCTACTGTCCATCTTCCACCTGATCCAGGAGTCTCTTCCCGTGTCACTCAATATATGTTTATTCCAGGCATGTTCCCATAGGTGCTCCAGAGAAATGCTTAGGGTTGTAGATGTGGCACAGGCTGACATGCATGACTGCCTCCATCATGTTGCCGATTCAAAGGATTGGATGAATGACATGGAACAGGGGGTGTCTGCAATGGAATGTCTGCTGGGAGGAGGACAGCATCATTGAGGGCACAGGTCAGACACACCATCTGCTGTTAGCCAATGTGGCTATGCTCGATCACTCTCCCATAGTAGAAGTACTTCCACTGCTCTGTCAGTGGTTCAACTGTCCAAACCCACATGTGGCAGGCCATGGGGTCATGGTTCTGGGCATCCTCATGATGAGAGCTCATCCAGCACACATTAGTCACATTCTGGTAGCAGTAGTGCATCTGACCATGGGTGTGGGCATACCAGTACAACTCCTGGCAGAGACACTTCTCATGGTCTGGTATGACAATGATGAACTGCCACCTCTACCATGCATGGCTCACACTTGTCCAACATACCAAGATATACAGTTAGCAGAGAGCTTGGCTGTGTTCATAAGTTCATAGGTTGGTACTAGGCTATCGGCCCTAGGGTCTATACAAGCCTAGCCGTAACAATTCCCTGGATATTTCTTCCCACAATATTTACTCCCCTGGACCCCTGTCTAGCAGGGTGACTGATATGATCCCGGGGATGAATTTCCTATCTCCCATCCAATTGTCAAGGTTCTTTTTGAAGAGGGCCAAGGAGGTGCTCTGCTTGACATGTATGGGCAGTCTATTCCAGAGTATGGGGAGTCTCTGGGTCAGAAACCTATCCCCCCCAGCATGTTTTGTTCATTGTGATGACAAGGTTTAGATCCCTGGAGTGTGTGGCTTTGAGGGATTGGGATTTATTTAAGTGGAGCATGTCCAACAGCTCAGGGTTTAACATGGCCTTGTATGTTAAGCAGAGATCACCTCTGAGTAGTCGATATGCCTCAGAGTATAGCTGGAGTTTTTTTAGATGGTCAGCATAGGGCATCTGCTTTAGGCCTGTGATTCCTTTAGTGAGGTATTTATGTGGCCTATCCAGCTGTTGCAGATGTCTTTTGAGGCACATACCAAATGGAGCATTGTACTATATAATGGGTCTAATGAGGGATGAGTACAGTGGGACAATGACCTCCTTTTTTTTGAATGAAAAGCCCTTAGTGATGAGGTGTGCCACATAGAAGGATTTCCTGACTGTTGTGGTGATGTGGTTATCGAAGGTGAGACCATTGTCCACCTGTGTCCCTAAGTCTCTCATCACACTTTCAGTGTTTAGTATACTGCCACCTATGTGGTAATTCATGGGTACATGGTTTTTCCCAAAGGGGATAACTATACATTTCTTGGCATTAAGCTTGAGCCTATGGCTCTGGCACCAAGCTTCTGTTTCTGTAACACCCTTATAGAATATCCACATCATTTGGGAATTCAATAATGGCTCCCAGTTTGCAGTCATCTGCAAACTTTGTTAGCCAGAGTCCCCTTAGTGTTGACCTGTACTTCACAGAAGTAGATGCCAAACAGGAGTGGTCCCAGGATTGAACCCTGAGGTACTTCACTTGTCAGTTGTCTGAAGCTGGATTTGGAGTCGACTACTTTTACAGTCTGGGTGCTGTCAGTAAGCTAGTTGGCAACCCATCGAGTGAAGTAGGGATTTATGCCCAGTTTAGTAAGTTTGGCTGTGATCCCAGAGTGGGGGATGGTGTCAAAGGCCTTGGCAAGGTCTAGATCGGCTGTGTGGACCACCTTACCCTCGTCCACATCTCTAGAGACTGATTCGAAGAAGTCAATCAGGTTTAGGAGACAGGATCGGTCCTTCACAAACTCAAATTGGGTGGGGTCCAGTGACTGAAGTTTGCCAATGTCTTTGTTTATAAGTTCCATAGTAATGCATGTCATGCCCTTGCAGATCAGGCTCATCAGACTGATGGGATGGTAGTTCCTGGGATCCAAGGTGGATCCTCCCTTGTGGAATGGGATAACTGTAGCTGTGTGCCACTCAGTGGGCACAAAGCCTCAGGTGAGGCTATGATTAAACATGACACTTAGGTGAGGTGCCAGTTCATTTTGTAGCTCATGTAGTACACAGCCCAGGATGTCATTTGGTCCCATGGATGCTGTATTCTTAGCTTTGGAGAGTGCGGTTTCTACCTATGTGGCCGTGATTACCGGAATTTGGCAATCTTTTGGTATTGAGATGGGCCCTTTAGGGGGTGAAGACATTCACACACCAATTTTGCCTGGAGGACCCACACAGACACACACACAACAGTTACATGGTTCAGCCATGAAGCTTAAAACTCATTTTGTCTCACTGGCCATTTGTTACTTTATCCAAATGTCTGCCTGCTTCTTTTTCTTAGTCACACATACTCACTGGCTTTTTGTGTCACCCTAGGCTTTCTGCTCCCCCTCACAACACCCTGCGCAAGTGATGATAACTATGCCACATCTCTGTTTTGCATCTTTTGGATTCAGGGAAATACATAAACTTTGTGTCTGATGCTCAGGTTGTATAGCTGACTTAGTGTTTAGTATATCTACATTTGTGATGTTGAATTGGTAATTGTACCTTTGACTTATATTGGTCTTAGAAAGCTAAGCAGTTGATAGCATCAAACTTTTTTTCCATCAGTATTAAAGATCTTGTGAGAGTTGTGAAGTCTGAGACTGAAATGTGTCTCATTACTTTCTAATTTCTCTCTCTAATAATTTTCCAGTACAAACATATGATGCTAAACGTAGGGTGTATTGTGACCATCACTAGTTTTGAGAGGTACGACTGTGTGAATCTTTGATGCCTGAGGCCTACTACATAATAATTGACAAATATAAGTCAAATAAGTCTCTGCTGTTACATGTTAAGGTAATTTCTGTACAAATATCCCACCTTTTTCTTGCTTACACCACCAAGTAACAAAATGCAAGGATATGCCAGTCATTCATACTATTACATAATAAACTCCAGGTTCAGCACTTACCTTGTAAATCCAGCAGTGGCAACAGTTCAAGGCTGACTCTGTCTGATGCAAGCAGTACACAGCCATTACATGGGTAGACAAAGGTTGTGAGTATTGCCTGGCATCAATGTTACCATATGTATGTGTGTAGGAGGAAGGTTTTAGCCCTTTAGGTGGTGAGTCAGTATGCTATGCGTTGTCTCTTAGCCAATGAGTGGGGAATATTGAGCATGCCTACATCGACATACACCCACAGCAGCTGCTGGTTCCCCCTCTGACTCGTCACCTGTGTGTGGCTGTGTTGACCCTGTCATTGGTGGTGGGATGTGCACACCTTTCCCTTATTGATCTTGTTGAAGCAGTTTTCTCAGAATTATGTTGTGTAGCATGGCACATACTGTAAATATTTCAGCACATGCACATGGATTGTACTGCAGGACTCCCCCAGATGTATCTAGGTACCAGAACCGCAACTTCAGCAGCTCAGACACATGCTCTGTGATATTTCTCATTTGAGAGTGTGCTTCATTATGCCATTCCTCAGCAGGTGCGTGTGCATTTCTGATGGGTGTCATCCACCACAGTTCCAGTGCATAACCTGCATCCCCCAGTAAATGACCCCCTGGGATATCCCCCCCTAGTGAGATCTGATACAATTGGGATGTGTGCCAGATATGTGAGTCATGGTAACTGCCTGGGTTGCCGGCACAAACGTTCAAGATGATTCCCTTGGCATTATACATGACAACAGTTAATAGAGTGAAAGCCCTTTCTATTTATGTACAGCCTTCTCTGTTCCTGGGTGGTGTGCAATCTATGGCACCCAGTAATTCAAGGCAGTGTGCTATAGGGTAGAACTATTTCTGTTCCTATCCTCAGGAGTATGGAGAAAATATATGTCATCATTAGCATGTTGGAGCATAGCATTCAGGACTGATGGAGGATCCTGGAAGCTGATGCCTGTGACACCCCCAGCATGTCCCCTGTTGGTCTTTGAAAGGTACCTGTAGCTAAAGTTCGAAGTGCTACAGATACCTTTGTCTTCACTGGGCTGGATTCCCCTCTGTTTGTCCAGGTTCTGAGATGAGGACGAGAAAGGTTGCAGAGTTCCTGTAGTGTTTCTCTATCCATCTTGTAGCACTCTACAATTTCCACATCATGTAAATTGTGATAAGTTAACTGGGGTCTGAAAACTCTTCTCCTTCTTGGCCGTGGTCTATTAGCTGCAGCAGCAGCATAGACTTCAGTCTGTTGCACATACACTTGAATTAAAGCAACAGCAGCCCTTAACATTGTTTTTGTGAAGACTCCTTTCCGTGGCTGTATTCCAATATGTTTTGGAATTCACAAGGGAAATTAGTGCTGAGTCTACACAGTTGCATTATAGCTTGTTGAATAGCTCCTCCATCTTGAATTGGTTGATTAGCATACAATTCAGCTGCTTATGCTGTAATTCACATGCCATGGTGTTTACCTTGTTTGTGCGGCTCTGCGCAAATCCAAAACAGTAAGTTACCATGTGCGCATTGTGCCTCGATGTGAACACGGTGTAAATGGAACATGTAGGCTTTACAGAATCTGGCCACTGATATAAAAACATCGGTTAAGAACTGATACAAGTTATATGACAATCATTTAATATTTAGAGACATTTTAGACAGTTTGTAGAGAAATTAAAGGTAAGTTAGTCTAATACAAACAGGAATTGCTAACATTTCAAACAGATGCACTACCGCAACTATCAGACCCTCATTAGTTAAATCTGACCACAAATCAGTCACCTTCAAGCTGACGCTGAGACAAGAACTCATAAAGGGCAAAATCAGACTAAAAAACTTCACCCAGGCAAACTATACCCTCATAGATGAAGGTACAAATACATTCCGAACCCCACTCTCAGCTGGAAGTGGTAACTACACTGAAGCTTACACTCAAACCCTTTACAATCACTTGCACAAATGTATAGACTCAGCTGTACCAGAAAGAATCAAAGCCAGAGCCCAAAGTAAAAACAGACCACCATAGTGCACATCCGGCTTCAACAAACTTTACAATAAATGCAAAAGTTTGCTGTCCAAGAAAACAAAGGCAAGACCCCAACAATGGAAAATCACCCTCCTCAGCCTCAACAGACAAATAATACAACTCATCAAATCCTCTAAGGGCTTCTTTGAGAAAAAAATAGCAAGGACTGCCAAGGATAACCATAATGCCTTTGACAACTATGTACACGGCCTACAAGGTAGGACCCAAGCATGTGCAGAACTACTGACTAACTGTATTACACACACTGACCCCTCAGAGATAGCAAACCTGCTAGAGGATAGGTTTGATGACATTTTCACTCCCTTATCCCCTCAAAATCTATCACAAACCTTCCCCCAAACTTCCCCCCACATATCTGAAGAACAGATCATCAAAGCCTTGTCAAAGCCAAAAAAGCACAGCCTCTATGGGTCCAGCCAGAATCCCAGGCTGTCTTCTAAACATGCTAAAACATGAATTAGCATCACCATTAAGTACCCTTTTCAGTCATAGTCTATCCACAAGCTTGGTTCCTATGGAATGGAGAACAGCTACAGTTATTCCCCTTCACAAAGGTGGCCTAGCAATAGACCTGACCAGTTTCATCTGTAAGGGTATGAAATGTATCATTATGGACCTCATAAATAAAAACATAGGTGATGCCTAAACCCTGGATCCTGCCCAATTTGGCTTCATCAAGGGCAGATCCTGCCTATTAAATCTAGTGGATTTGTTTTTTGAAAATGTGACCGGAGCCATTGAAGAGGGCAAATCTGTGCACACTGCATACCTTGATTTGACAAAGGCTTTTGACACAATCCCACACTCAGGCATTACTAATATGCTTAATAAACTGAATGTAAACCCCTTCTTTGTAAGCTGGGTTGCCAGCTGGCTCACAAACTTAACACACACTATCAAAGTGGGGGACTCCATATGAACCAGCAGACCAGTTACCAGCGGGGTGCCACAGGGGTCAGTACTGGGCCCCCTACTGTTTGGTATATGCTTCTCAGAAGTTCATGTCAAAACTGAGGGGTTGTGACAACTGCAAACTGGGTGCAACTATTGAATCCCCAAATTATGTCAGTATACTCCAGGGGGATCTCACGCAGACCAAGGACTGGTGTATTAGTCACGGTCTCAAAGTGAATGTAAAGAAATGCATCATCATTCCCTTCAGCACAAACAATGTCCCTTCACACTAGCAAATCAACAACAATGCCCTAAGTACACACAAAGTGGTAAGGGACCTGGGATCACAAGTTGACTGTAACTTTGACCATCATGTGTCTACTGTAGTAAAGAAGGTTTTTGGCTTTCTACGTAACACACTTGATTAGTAAAGACATTGTCTCGAGAGCAAAAGAAGTTATAAGCCATCTAGACTCAGCACTAATCCATCCCATAATAGAGTATAATGCCCCATTCGACATGTACCATACAAAACACCTGCAGCAATTGGAGAGACATCAGAGGTTTCTAACAACAAAGATCAAGAGACTCCAGCACGTGCCATACACAGACCGACTAAAGTCCCTGTCACTATACTCTGTATTGTATAAACTTCTTAGGGGAAACTTACACTTGGCTTACAGAGCAATTCCAGACATAATCCTAATGAACTTGCTGCATATCCATAAATCAAATGGGACTAGGGCTACCCATTCCAGGGACCTAAATATGCCCTTCAGCTTGAATAGGACATGCCAGAGGGACAAGTTTATCTCCCAGCATCTGCCACTTTTTTGGAATAAGCTACCTATTCATGTGAAACAGAGCACCTCTCTGACACTGCTCAAGAGGAACCTGGACGAGTGGATGGGGCACTATAAATTCTTACTGGGAATCGTGCCCACAACCCTCCTAGACATGGGCAGCCATTGCTAAAATGCAGTCTTGGGCATTAACTAATATTCTATGGTATGACATTGGGATGAAACAGCTAGGCTTGATATGACCTCTGGGTTGATAGCCTAGTAACCTCTTATGATCCTATGATCCCTGCCTCTTCCTATGAAATACCTTCTTGCATAACCCCCAACTATTAAAAGGGAGCTGGTCCTGTTGGCACTTGCTAAGACCAACAACATGCCCTCAATGGGCCCAATAATATCTTTGGATGCCTCCTAAATAGCTTCAAACATGATTTCTCAGGACCACTCGAGTCACTTTTCAACTATAGCCTCAAAACAGGCTTTGTAACATGAGAGTGGTGGACTGCAATGGTTATTCCAATTCACAAAGGTGGACCATCAACTGATCCCTGAAACTACAGGCATATTAGTCTGACTAGTCTACTATGCAAAGTCATGGAATGAACTATCTTGGAAATGATCAGCAAACAAATAGGCACTCTTCAGACACAGGACTCAACCCAGTTTAGCTTTTTGAGGGAAGGTCATGCCTACAAAACCTGGGGAATTTCTTTGAGAAGGTTACCAAGGCAATGGATGAGGGGAAAATAGTGCATACTACCTACCCTGACCTGGCTAATGCATTCAGTAGAATACCCCACTCATATATAGTTGATAAACTCACTGAACTGGGCATAAATCTATATATAACTCACTGGTTTGCCAGCTGGCTCACAGACAGGTCTCAGGAAGTCAGGATTGGTGATACCATATCCACTAAGAAAGTGGTCACCAGCAGGAACCTCGCAGCTCTGTGCTGGGACTGCTGCTATTTGACATCTACTTGGAGGTAAAGGCTAATGTCCAGGGCCTTTGGCTGACCTAGTTCATAGAAGACTGTAAATTGTAAGCTATTGCAGACTCCCCCATGACACAAACATCTTACAAGAGGGTCTAACACAGACAAATGACTGGTGCCAAAGTCACGAATTAAAAGACAATGCCAAAAATTCATTATAGTGCCTTTTAGGTTTATAGGTTCATATGTGTTTACTAGGCTAATGACCAAAAGGGCCTTTTTAAGCCTAGCCATGCATCCCAAATCTCTCACAAGTTCTGATAACATTGATGGTCCTGGGAGATGAACCATTTACAGGTTACCTCTTCCATTAGAGAGAAAGGCACCTTTGAGAAAACTGTCACCTAGGCTGATTACTCCATTGATAAGACGCTGCTAAGAGTTAATCCAGAAGTTAGGAATCTAGGAACATATGTAGACATTAATCTGGTCTTTACCAACATGTGCCCAAGGTAGTAAGAAAATCGTTCTATGTCACCCAATGTATAAGTTAGGGCATGGAATCCAGGCCCAAGGAAGTCATACTGCCCGTACTACCAAAGGAAAAAGCACCACAGTGTATCCAACTGCCCAAATACAGTACAGTACATTTGCAAATTTAGTAGTGGCCTACTGGGAACATGAACATGTATTTGGTGTAACTTCATACACAAGTAAGATTAAATACTATATATGTTTCCTGGATGACATATTTATCCTGTTCCAGGGTAGCCAACAGGAGGCTTCTAACTTTTTAACTTACTTAAACAACACTAGTACATTCTTAAAATTCACATATAATTTTTCACAGGATAGAATTGCTTACTTGGATGTTGATTTAAGTAAGAATAGACAAAACCAATGTTTTAAAGCCAGGATTTATAGAAAGGAAACATATTCAAATGGATTTCTTCACTATAGTAGCTGCCATCCGGCCCACCAAAAACGTTCGGTTGTTAAGGGCCAATTTGTAAGGGCAGCTCGAATGGTTACGGATGACAACCAGTTCATTGAAGAATGCTCAACACTTATGGACATGTTTAAAAAGAGAGGTTATCCTATTTCACTCCTACAAGAAATTTGTCAGGAAGTGAAAAATAAAAGAGAAGTGGGCTTTTGCAAAGCAATATTATCAAGTAACCAGAGATTAGAAACAAACAGTTGTATATTACAGGATAGGACACTAATTGAAAATGAAAATATACTTATTATTACGTATTGTATAGACAGTTATGATTTTATAAACATTTTAAAGAAAAATTGGGACTTGATAAAACATGGATACACATCTACCAAGAGGCCCTGATGACTTCCCTAAAATAGTTTATAGAAAAGGAAAAAACTTAAAGAACCTAGTGGAAACTCGGTACTCAAACTCTACTACATTTAACCATGCAGG
The DNA here is from genome assembly GCF_019279795.1 of Protopterus annectens. NCBI lineage: Eukaryota > Metazoa > Chordata > Ceratodontiformes > Protopteridae > Protopterus > Protopterus annectens. The sequence goes on along the minus strand of NC_056732.1, from coordinate 1,370,018,167 downwards.
TATGAATAAGTGTTTGTCATGCCCCTATTGTAAATATATGGAGCAAGGAAATAAAATTAGTATAAGAGGTTTTGAACACAATACTAAGTACAAATTTGATTGTAACTCCAAGGGAGTGGTATACCCGGCTAAGTGTCATACCTGTCCTGCCTTCTATATTGGAAAAACTGACAGAAGGCTTAAGAACAGGCTTTACAAACACACATACGCTATTAGGTCTAACAAATCAGAGAACGCATTGGCCAGGCACATTATGAAAGCACCCACCCATTGTTTTACTTTTAGGGCTATAGATTGTATTCCCTATGACCCTAGAGGAGGGCCTCTTTCCTTGCTCTTAGAGAAATTAGAATTGAGTTGGCAATTACGTACCTTTGCATGTTACCCTGCGGGCATTAACAAAATTTATTCAATTAAGTGTATACTACAACTTTAGGAGTTGACTATTATGCTGTGTTTAAAATGGTCTATGCATACTATTGTCTTAGGGTGTATTTGACTTTCAGCTTCCTAAGTCAGGTTTTGCTGTTTTTTATTTATATATTTTTATCCACATGCTTTTAAGGTTTATTATACTAGAACATAAAAATAAAAATATAAATACATACATATCATTTTAACTTTAACTGCATTAATATTTCATAATAGATAATTATCGGTTTTAGATCTTTTTACAATATTTGTCTATTATTTTAAAATAATGTTTTAAAACAATGCGTAGATGAGAGCTGTTTAAGCTAAATATTTTAGGTAATGAATGAAGGTGGTTGCCTCTTTAAGAGCAACTGATTCCTGTTGATTCAGGAACCAGCTGATTTTTCACTTCCTTTTCACTTCCTATATAGTTTATGTCCTATGTTGTATAATTATCTGAAGAAGTTGGGCTATGTGGCCTGACAAAAAGCGCTTTATGTGATTTTTTGTTTTTTGTAATAAACAGTACGTTATTTCATCATGCTTGCAGGATTTATTTGGGCATTTGGATACACTGTGGTGCATTTTCCTTTGTTAATACGGGTTCAGTTTGTGTTTGTGTCTTAGAAGTCATAGTGCCACTTTACTCAGCCCATATTAAACCCATCATTGAATATAATGCCCCCTTCAACATGTACCTGACCAAACATATGCAACAGTTGGAATGCCCACAAAGATTCCTTACCAGGGGAATCCAGAGTATAAACAGATTATCTTGTACAGATCACCTTAAAGCTCTGTCTCTATACTCTGACTCCTACAGGTTACTGAGAGGTGAGCTATGCTTATCATACAAGGCATCCTTGGATCAAGCTCTGATGGGCTTTTTACACATCCTCAAAATGAACAGAATCAGAACTACAAGATCCAAGGATTTAAATTTTGCTTCTGACATAAATAAGACATTTTAGCAAGACAGATATGTGTCTCAGTGGATCCTCATGCTCTGGAAAAGGCTCCCCATCCATGTGAAGCAGAGTCCATCCCTAACCCTATTTAAAAGTAACCTTGACCAATGGATGGGAAATTGGAAATTCACCCTGGATCTGGCCCCCATGTCTCTGATAGACACAAGCAGACGGTAATGTCCAAACTAACAATCCCCCATACACATAACCTCTAGAAGTTTCCTACTAATCATACCCCCCTCCAAATAAATTCCCATAATACACAGGGACACAAGTATGTTGGATTGCACTGCTGGGCTTATAAATGTGCTGGTGCTCATTAGCCAAGTATATACCTATGATTCAATAAACATGCTTTGCACATGAGACTAGTGAGACTAATGGGTTCATAGCTACCAGGGCCCATGGTTGGGCCATCCTTGTGTAACAGCATAATAATGGCTGTTTTCCAGGCCTTGGGAATGTAACCAGTAGACAGGCTTCAATTAAGGAAGTTAATTAAGAGGTTAGACAAGCCATATTTGGTACTGATAATTATTTATTTTTTATTTATTTTATTTTACATTTGTTGACCGGGCTAGTCTGGCTGGATACATGTCCATTTTCAGCAGAGGCCCGAGGAGAAAAGCTCCACTATATACTGATACATTCATAAAATACATTACTGTAAGATACAACTTATAAGGATCAAAGAACTAATTGAATGTAGGATATTAACAATACAGAAGCATTTTTACAGAAATGTACAGTTCTTAAATTACATCATTTTTACAGAAATGTATAATACTTAAAATACTAAATACTGTGTAGAATTCCTAATGCTATATTATTAGGAAAAGCAGGAGTAGTAATTTTGAAAAGAAAGAAAGATGTAGCACATACAAAGGTCTATACTATATAGTATTAACAGTTATGATAATACATTTGTGCCAGGGCACCAGTTCTAAGAAATCGAATTGTGCAGCAGGGAGCAAAGTGTAGGTTTAAGTGAGAGGGTAGATGACAGGATCCAGAGGTGTATTGACTAAAGAGAAGAGATGTTATAGGAAAAGTAATATCTAAGTGGATATAAGGTGAGCTACAGAGGAGGAGTGATACAAGTAGTAGAGACAAGTAGAGAAAGTAATGGAGAGAGCTGTAAAGAGAGTTGGGTACTGAAGTCAGTCAGGATTAGAGCAAGGGCATAGCCAGCTGGATTTGAAATGGTACCTTAGTTGTTTCTTGAAAAGGTTTGATGAGCCTAGGGAGGTCAGTTCTATGGGAAGTTTATTCCAGTAATAGCCAACAACATTTGTAAACAAGGAGTCACCAGCTTTATTGTATGATTTGAGAGTAGTGACTAGCAGTTTGTTTGCTGAGTGGAGGGAAGTAAGGTTCTTGTAAGGGGTGACAAGGTTATTAAGTATTGGTGTATTATTAGGGTAATGGAGAATTTCATAGGTGATAACTAACTGGTGGAGGAGAATTAGATTTTGAAGTTCAAGCCAGCCGAGTTTTTTGAGATTATCACAATGATGGGTACGAAATGGGAACCTGTGGCAAATCTGGCAATGTTATGGTAGGTTGTGGCAAGTTTCTGAAGGTTTGATTTTGAAAGGTTGATAAAGGATGGGGAGGCATACAATAATGTAGAGATGAGATGAGTTTGGGCTAGAGACACCCTGCTAGTTGGTGTAAGAAGGGGCTTAAGTCTATAGAGGGCACCTATCTTTTTATTTACAGCTTTGATGGTTTGGTCGATGTGGCAATCAAAGTTCAGTTGATTATCTATTGTAAAGCCTAGCAGTTTAGTGGAATAATCAGGTGTAATGATAGTGCCATTGTCAGACACAATAGAGAAGGAGAAGGGGGCAGACTTAAGGGTAGGTGAGAAAAGTAATAATTTGTTTTTTTTGGGATTGAGGAGGAGACAGATATGTTGGAACCATTTTTCTGCTGCTGTAAAGACTTTTTGGGTGGAAGAATGGAGTTCAGCTGGAGATCCAGCAGAGCAGATGAGAGTTGAATCATCTGCATACTGAATACATGTGGATGTTGGGAGTGAAATAGATAGGTTATTGATAAATATGGAGAAAAGAAGGGGACCTAGGATGGATCCTTGAGGGACACCGATAGTGACTGGGAGCTGAGAGGATAGATGGCTGGCCCAAAGCACAGCTTGTTTTCTATCCTTCAGGTAAGAGTCAAACCAGTGCAATGCCATAGAGTCAAGTGAGAGAGATTTCAAAGTGTCTAGCAGAAGTTGATGGTTCACCATATCAAAGGCTTTAGAGAGGTCAAGAAATAAAGCAGAGGAGAAAAGGTTGTTATTGCGATTTTTGTTGATATTGTCTGTGAAGGAGAGAAGAGCAGTAGAAGTGCTATGGAAAGGTCTAAAGCCATGTTGGGAGTCTGCTAGTAGGCTATTATGTAAGAGATGATTTAAAAGTTGTTGGTGTATACAACGTTCCATAATTTTAGATAGAGGTGATAGAAGGGCTATGGGATGGAAATTCGTAAGCTCATTAGTGTTTCCTCCTTTATGCAGAGGAATGATGTGGGAGACCTTCCAGAGGGAAGGAATAGTAGATTCGGTTATTGTTTTGTTAATTAAGATGGAGACTGGGTATGCTAGTTCTGCTGCTGCTAGTTGTAGATATTCGACTGGTAGTTGGTCAGCTGATGGAGTGCATGGTTTAAGTTTTGAGAGTAATTTACGTATATAGGTAGTGAAGACTGTATTAAATTTTAGTGTGGGGGTATTTATTTGAGGAGAGGTCTTTTGAGGGGAAGTGGGGGGAGTCATGGTGTTTGCTAGTGAGGTCACTGTTTCAGAGAAGAAGTTGTTGAATGTATTGGCAATTATGTTGGGAGGGGTCTGAGCTAGGTTAGTTGGAGTAGGTGTTTTGGTATTCCCTGGATGGAGCAGCTTTTTGATTCCTGACCAGAATTTTTTAGGGCTAAGATTTTGATTTTGCTGATATTGAAGGTAATAATTTTTTTTATCAAGATAGGTGAGTTTTTTTGTCGTATTTCTAAGGTGTTTGAAGTTTTGATGGTCAGTTGGGTTTTTTGTAGTTCTCATTTTGACCATAGTTTGTTCCTTAATAGCATGGTTTGCTTGGTTTCTTTAGAAAGTCAAAGGGCTGCTTTGAATCCTATTCTAATTAAGCGAGAGGGGGCGTGATGGTCAAGGATATGGAGAAATGTGTTGTTGAATAGGGTAACAGCTTCATCTAGGGGGAGGTGTTTTAGAGCTGACCAGTTGTACTCTTTGAGTTCATTACGGAAAGAAGGAAGGTTAAAGTTTTTTTGCTACGTATAGTACGATAGCTAGCCTGTTTGAGATTGTTATTTTTTTGTTTAGTGATGTAGGTGAGGAGATGGTCGCTGATTTTGTCTGGGAGTGTTCCAGTTTTATATAAGAGGTGATTATTGTTGACTAATATCCAGTCCAGGATGGCTTGTTTATTGGTAGTTTTGTTAATTCTAGTTGGGAAGTTTATGGTTTGTTGAAAATTGAAGAGGTTGAGGTGATAGTTGGGTTTTGGTGTTATGCAGGAGTTCCAATCAATATTAAAGTCTCCTAGTATTATGGTTTCCTGAGGAAAGTTACAGGAGAGCCAGCTAAGAATGTTTTCAAGTGTATTTAAGTTGTTGCCAGGGGGGATATAGGAACATATTATATAGATGGCTTTGCTTTTATTTATTTGGAATTTGCTGCAGAGTATTTCAGCATTTGCAGGGAAGGGAGGCAGGGAGTCGATTGAGGACACCTGCAGTTCAGATTTATAGAGTAAGGCAACTCCTCCACCCTTTTTGTTTAGACAATCCTGCCTTAAAATGCTATATCCAGGTGGGGTAATTTCATTGTCTTTGGTACCTGGTTTAAGCCAGGTTTCAGTAAGACAGAGGATATCAAATGCGTAGAGGTCAATTAAAGCATGCAGTTGTGTGATTTTGTTGTTAATGCTATGAATATTTAGGTGTGCTATTGTATGTGAGTTAGAAGAGAAAGGTGTACTTAAGAGGTTTGTAATTTGGTTAGTGAGGGAGTGGTCGAGGGGATTATCAGGGCCAGGGTTGGGGTGAATGTCCCCGTGTAACAGTAGGAGTATTTGTGGGAGTGGACATGCTTTTGAGTTTTTAAAGGGTATAATTAAGTAGAACTTTTTTGTTGTGAGATACCTGTTATGGAGTATTCTGTGATAGTGAGGGGTAAGAAAAGGATAGGTAGACAGGAGGTTAATATAGGTTTGTTCAGATTGAGGTAGGACAGCAGTAGTGTGTTTAGATAAATTAAGAGATCTGTTAAGAGTGAGATACTCGTAGGAAGTGAGGGTGTAGTAGAAAAGAAGGATGTTAAGGAGTAACAGTGAGTAAGGTAGTTTAAGAGTGAAAGGCATATTAAGTTTGTTGAGCTTAGCAAGGTTGGAACTTAGTTGTAATTAGGATGGTAGGGAATGGGTGTGGCTGTAATAAATGTGATTGGAGGTGAGAATATCGGGGGAGTGGCTAGGCAGGTATAAGTCTAGGGTCACTGGGGGTGGGTGGGAATTGGGGGTAGGGTAGAGGAGCGGAGTGAGCCAGTAGGGCGAATGGAGCAGGAAGAGCCCAGAGAAGGAGAAAGAGTGGAAAACCAATCAGTAGAGAGAGAGAGAGAGAGAGAGCAGAATGTAAGTTTGCTGAGATGTGTAGTAGGTTGAGAGATTGTCAGAGAAGTGCAGTTGTGGGTATGGATATGGAAGAATGACAGTAGGAGAAGATAGTAGGTTGTGAGAAGGGATTGAGATGGGTGTTTGCTGAGTGGAAGACAAAACTGTGGAAAGGTAGTCCAGTGAGAGATAGTAGGGGAGAGGGCAATGGAACTAAGTAGGTGAGATGAGGAGGAGGGTGGCAGGAGAAGCAGGGACAGTAGGAAGGTAGAGGAGTGCCACCTAGTGGGCAGTTAGTTAGAAGCAACACAGTCTTAATATTCAGTAAGGGGGAGGCAGCTTATTGTGAGACAGTAAAAGGGTAGAAATAGATAGGGAGGGGAGGGTTGGTCAAAAGACAACAAAAGGGGTGGATAGTGGGAGTTTTGGCTGCAGGCTAACCTGGCAGGGAAGCACACTGTGACCTACTAGTAGGTATCTACTACCTGAAAGTTTTACAAGGTTAGGAATAACACATACTTTCAAGACAAGTTCCTTGCTGGGAGAAGAAGGGAGTTTAAATTGTTTTAAGAATGTCCTTGGTTGAGGTTTCTTTAGTGTGGCCTTCCAGTAGGGAGCAATTCAGTAGGGTAGAGCAGGATGGGATGGATACCAAGCTGGAACATGCAAAGGAGAGAGAGATAAAAACAAATTATGTAACTGAGTGAAATGTTATGTAGCAGGCAGACAAGAGTCAAGTGTGTACAAGCATACAGTAATAACGGTACTAGATATTTTCTATGTAGAAAGTAGGAGAATAGCAGCACAGATGAAAGAATGTTAGATTGAATCAAAATATGATAAACTCTATCAGATTCCAGGTATAACTACATAGAATTTCACTAGTTATATCACAGGTTAGAAATTAATGAATAGGATAATGCAGCATAGTGAGCATAAGTCAAAAAACTCTACCAAGTTCAAATGTATCTCAAAACAGGTTTTCACACAGTTAACATCCAAATATCACTTAATAAGGTTGCACGGGTTTGCTAAATAATGAATTTAGATATAGCAGCACAGAGGACTTAGGTTAGGAGTCTATCAACATATAAAATAGGAGTTGGGAAAATAATTAGATAATCTTGTACACTATCAGGGCACATGGATGAGGTGTTCTTACATTTGAGGGGGGATGAAAGAACTCCCTCCATAATAATTAAAAGGGTGGCTTTTACTGTGGAATTTCTGGAATAGTTATAACTGTGGGTGGAGAAAAGTTTGCAATGAATTTGTTAGTTAAGATATTAACTATTCCCATTGGATCAGAGTTGGCAGTATTATTTTAAACTAACTCTGAACATTGTTGGGTATTAGCTCTTAAGTTCCTGACATAGTTAAAAAAAAGATTTTAGCGATTTTTGGTTTTAGTGGCTATTTTAAGTTCATACTCAGTATGAGATGCCTAATGGTTCCCATAAGCTATTTGCTAGTTTGCTGTGTGTGCTGTTCAGGGAGGTAGAATGAAATCTCTTATATGCAAGTCATTTCTTTTATTTTGTAATTTATACCTGTAGTCCACTACAGGAATTTGTTTTTAAATTTCTCATGATATTTAGTTTGGATTGGAATTACTTCATCAATGCAGCTATTTAAGAGGTAGTAGATGTCAGGGATATATGCAGCAGCTTTAGCAACGAGATTCATCACAGGATAATTACAGTGAAATTTATTTAAGTCAAGTAAATGAAAAAGGTTTCTTTTGAGAAGTCCTTAAACAAAGGGAAGTACCAAAAATTATAAAGAAAAAGTCATTGATTTATAGTCTCATTTAACAAAGGAGGATGGTACATATGTAGATATGGAAGAGGTGACCATGTTTGTGAGGACAAGATCAAGGGTTTTGGGGTTCCTGGTAAACCAAACACTAGCAAGAATTTTAATGGTTCTTTTAATTCACTCATATATCCACATATTGCTTGTTCACTGATGATACCTTCATTTGGACCAAGTCCTTTCTTTCAGTTCTCTTAGAGTGTCTTCCCTCTGTAGAAGAATACCATTTGTTATATATTATATTGCAATTTAATTCATAAATAGGATGAACCTAGCACAGATCTCTGAGGAGCCCAGTGGTTCAGTTGCCTCAAATTATTTGAGATCCACCTTCTGGTATGCTTTATGGATTAACACCTACTTAGTTTCTATATTTTCTAAGAACTATGGATCAGCTGGTTAACAGTTAAATATGTTTATGTCATGTGGTAAAATTGATAGTTTATGGCCAACACAGTAGCTGATAGTTAGTTTTCACTGTGATTGGAAATATGATATTATCTTGGAGTGAATGGAATCATAAGGTCTAAGGGGTTACACGCTTACCTTCAGCAGTTTGTTCAAAGGGTTTCTTTTCAATTACTAAATCTCCATCTCTATAAGTACTCTCTCCCTGCTCACATTTCCCTGATGTTACATATCATCTATCGCATTTCATATTGTTGAAAGTGAGACGGCAACATCAGCAAGTATGGTTAATGTGTTCTTCCTTGTTTGGTGTTTCATCTTTCCCCACAGTTGTGTGACCATGAAGATAGTATATTTAAGGAATGGGTGAGGGAGATGGAAGTGTTCCCTTATGGGAATGCAGGGGAGTAGGGTTTCTTGCAAAAGCATTGTATTACTGTTGTACAGCATGCTGTTTGGGGGGTTGTGTTGTTGATTGTATGTGGCTGGTTAATTATCCCTTATCAATTAAGGAACTGATTTTTCATACAGGAAGTCATTATCACTACCAAAATTATATTTATCATGTGGTTTGATGATAAAATGAGTGCCATATTATCTTACCCATAATTTATAAAACTTGTCTAATCCATAGACTGTTATCTAAAACAAGCCTTTTGTTAATAGAGATTAGTAGATGGATGAAAAGCACTGATGTTATTGTTACTATGTGAAAGCAGCAAATAACATCTGATGTTTCCTATGTTTCAATAATATCAGTGTAGAAAGTGACTTATCATTTAAATGAATACAATAACACCAAGAAATACAGAAAAGTCACACCTTTACATTTCATAACAACAGGAATATCTGAAGACATTTCGTGTCTGTGACTGCAAATCTAATGATCCACAATTCCTTGAGCAGTGCTTTTGCATTTAGTAATATAATAATAATAATAATAATGCATTATATAAAATCACAGAGTATATATTTTCACACTGTGTTAAGAACCTGCGACACACACACACCTCTCTATATATCTATATCTATCGATATCGATCTACCGTATTTTCCTGAAAATAAGACCGGGTCTTATACTTTTTCCCCCTGCCAAAACACACATTAAGGCTTATTATCAGGGGATGCCTTATTTACCCCTCCGTACAACAATCTACATTTATTCATGTACACAATTCGACATTTATTCATGTACAAAAATCGACATTTATTCATGTACACAAATTGACATTTATTTGGAACTTTTCCATTACTGGGCAACAGTTCTAGGTAGGTAATGCATTAACAGTTTTGTGAGAATTCTACATAAACAGTGCAATAAACAGTTCAACTTCAGAATAGCTACACCTTGGCTTTCACAGTGCAATATTTCATGCTTAACAGAAAGCGCAGAAAAATCTCAATACATGTGTATTGGAGGAGGGAAATAAAACAGGTGAATAACTGCCGCTTTTTGAGTGGTGATGCTTTCTTTATTCCTTACCCAAACCATAAGAGAAGAATGATGGAAAGTCATAAAAATGAAGTCTGGGAGCTAGTAGCCTTACTTTGTAATTACCCCTTCATAATGAAATGTTACCTTTGTATAATAAAGTAAATAAACTGACAAGAGTGTGCTGGCAGCTGAAAGCAGAAGCAATCCATTCTGTTGCTCCGATAATGGAAAAGTTATTCAAATACAGTCATGTCATCTTTTTCTGGAACATTGTAAGTCTCCAACCCCCGAATTCCGGCCTGAATTTCTTGCAACTCCATTTCCTGCAGAAACATTGGGCCCAATCTGTTATGCCTAGCACTAGAACTCTCCTTAATTGAGCACTGATTGTCCAAGTAGCCTGCTCATAGTGCATTGGCAACACAGCTGTCAGTGATTTTATCCCAAGAATTCTTCACCCAAGTCATGACCTCTTGCAGGTTAGGCTTCACAAAGTTTCCATGCTGATTTCTCTCCTTTCTATTTTCAATGTAGTCATTGAGTTCCATGTGCAAATGGTCCTTGAATAGCTTGTTTATTGCAATATCAAAAGTCTGGAGATAGGCAGTCATTCCTGCCGGAATCATTATTTGATCTATTTTTCTCTGTGTAAGGAGGTTCTTCATGTCTTTAGCGAGGTGAGTGCAGGCTGAATCCCAGAATAGCAGACCTCTTTCGCCACCTTGCAAAACAAGTGGCAGCATTACATCGATCCACTTCCTTATACAAGCTTGTGTGCAACAGGCTTATTCAGTTTCAAGAATGTAAATGGCTGAAACATGTTCAGTCTTATCTTTCTTGCCCTTACTAATGATTAGAGGTGGGATTTTCTTTCCATCTAGACAAATTGCCAAAATACAGGTAATATGTGCACTTTTGCAACCAGTGGAGGGAATGTAGATTGACGATGCACCCCTCTGATCAATTGTTGTTTGAGATCCTTGGCCCATAAACATTGCAGTTTCATCCATAGCAATCATGTTGCAGAATTGGTATTTAGAAAAGTCAATGCCATCAACAAAGGACTTGAATGCAAGTGCACGTTTAATAACTTCAGTATCTTCCAGCTTGAACAGTGTTGTAAATCTTCTTAAGAGACAGTTCATATCACTGAAGGAAGCCATCCAGCCAATGTTGTGATGCTTTGAATTCTTCTGGGGATATTTCTAACTGTGGTGCCATTGCAAGGGCAAATGCTTGAATATCAGCCCTGTGCACAATCAAAGCCTTTGCTCTTCTGTTAGCAATCTTTTCACAGATGATGTCTTCCACCTCAGGAAATAATGGTTGCCAACCTGATCCACAATTGCATTTCTTAGCATTTCCCTCGTCCATCTGTTGACTGAGGTTATCGTACCCTGCTCGCCATTTTCAGACCATTCGGTGTAATGCCATCAGTTTCTTTACCCGGGAGTCCTTGACGATTCCTTTCTTGTACTCAACAGAATAGCTCTTTCTTTTTGCACTCATCTTGTCTGGGGGGATTAATTGAAGACTTATGAGACAGGAGTGGCAACAAAAATGGCGACAGTTAAGAAGACACAACCACACCCTTTCATTATCAAGTGCGCACTTTTTACGTGCGTTGTCTGTACTTTGACCAATCAAAGTACAGTTGCCAGTGTTTATGGGCCAAGGATCTCAGACGTCAAGTGTGAGTGAGGATTAGGGTTACAGTAAGAATCATGGAGGACTCTCAGGGGTAAGAATCTTATGACTTTCTGCAAAGAGAAGAAGTTGGGTGTCTGAATGGTCTGAAAATGGTGAGCAGAGTACGATAACCTCAGTCAACAGGTGTCAATAATATTATTATTTTATAATTCAACACGTCTGTCGTGTGTTGTTGACGATCTTAACTGGGGCTTATTTTTGGGCTAGGGTTTATATCATGACTACCCTGGAAAACCATGCTAGGCTTTATTCTCTGGTTAGGTCTTATTTATGGAGAAATACAGTATCTCTCTCACTTTCTCTCTCTCTCTCTCTCTCTCTATATATATATATATATATATATATATCTGTGGAAAAAAACCCTCAACGGACCAAAACTAAACCCACCCACACCTCTCCGAGATTGCAGTACACTGAAGAAAGGGCAAAGTTTACCAAGGTGGCCAAATGGTTTCATTTCACAGGGAAAGGATTTTGCAGTCCATGCTTTTGGTTTAAAACCATTTTGGAGAAGTGGAGCCAGGTTAGTAAGATTCAGTAAAGTAGTATTTCGATGGGTCAAAGTACACCCATATATATATATATATATATATATATATATATATATATACACACACACATACATACACATACACACACACACACATATATATATATTTATACAAATATATATATATATATATATATATATATATATATATATATATGTATATATATATATATATATATATATATATATATATATATATATGTATGTGTATATATATATATATATATATATATATATATATGTATATGTTTATATATATATAAATATATATATATATATATGTATATGTTTATATATATATAAATATATATATATATATATATATATACAATACACAAACCAAAGAGTAAAAAGGTCACACAGGCAAACCAATTTGTAAAAGCTACAGAAAAAAACATCCAAGCTAGAGTTTTTATTGTGTGATGCCTTAAATCTCCTGTAATAGAGGCCCTTGGTATATATGCAAATGACACCTTAAGGACAACAAGTGGTTCAGCAATATGGACTATAAATGTCCATGAGTTTTTCTTTTTCTTTTTCTGTCTTTTGGATACATTCAGAAAATAAAACCAAACCCCACTAACTGTTACCATGAATGTTTCAGCCTTCTTATTACATCATCAAGAGAGCATAAGTGGAACATTTGGCTATACTTTAGAAACACAGGGTCTATAACCCAACTAATATCCATATCATTAAAGTGTCTGCAAAGTATCCCAACTAACATCCAAACAAAAGAGTAAAAAGTACACACAGACAAACCAATTAGTAAAACTACAAGAAAAACTGAGCCAAGTTAGAGTTTTCACTGTGTGATATCTTAAACCTCCTGTAATAGCGGCCCATGGGATATATGCAAATGACCCCTTAAGGACATCAAATGTTTCAGCAATATGGCTTTTGAATGTCCACGCCTTTTTACTTTTTTTAAGTCTTTGTGAATACATTCAGGCTAATAAAGCCAAATCCCACTAGCTCTAGACCAGCAATATGGCTTATGAATGTCCATGATGGTTATGGACATTAGCTGGGCTATAGACCTGTGTTTCTAAAGTATAGCCAAACATTCCACTTATGCTCTGCTGACAAGGTCATAAGAAGGCTGAAACATGCATGTCCAGAGATAGTGAATCTAGTGAATATATATATATATATATATATATATATATATATATATATATATATATATATATATGTGTGTGTGTGTACAAATACACACACATATCCGCATGCGTGCACACACACACACACACACACACACACACACACACACACACACACACACACACACACACACACACACACAACTTTAAACCAACATTTGTTCCTGTCAGATTCCTAGAAAGCAGATAAAGCTGATCAGCTTCTTGCTGAATTGCAGGCTTTTTTGTTCTGTAATCTGTGAAACTGCAGGAATCCATGACTTTGTCTTTTCCCCGAAATATAGTGCAATCTCAGGGTTGGTTTATATAAGTAGCAGGGAGCGTCCCCCTGCCAAAAATATGTTTTGGTGTTAAATTTTTTTTTGTTGTGTTGTAGATTTCAAACTTTTAAGTTCAATTATAGAAGGTTCACATTTGGCATTTTGGCGAAACACACACACACACACACACACACACACACACACATATATATATATATATATATATATATATATATATACATATATATATATATATATATATATATATATATATATATATATATATATATATATATATATATATACATGGGGAAAAATGTTGTAATCAACAGACTACTTACTTAAGTGACAACTTCAACCTTCAATCTTTTACCTTTTTCAACAATTTTCCCCTAGGACTACAGTTTTGTTTAGCTTAACAGTAGTTGTTAACTTAGTTCCGCTTAATACCTTGATATTCTTGGGAACAGGGGTTGTACTTGGCTAGGCTTGTAAGGGCCTTAGGGCCATTAGCCTAGTAACCTTCTATGATCCTATGAGCCTATGAATACTAACAAAGCATTGCTCAGCCCTTAGTTTGCAGGTTTCTGGTAGCGTTGTCACCTCATAGCAAGACGTTGTCCCGTTCGATTCTCAGCTAGAGCGTCTTCTGTGTGGAGGCATATGTGAATGGGGCGTGCCTTCGTTGAAGGTTGTGTGTCAGGGCTGGTAACCCGGTATGTAAAAACCCACTACCAATCATTAGCAGACCGGAGTTCCGCTGTGGCGACCCCTAACCTAAAGCCAAAAGACACAAACTTGTCATAATGATCAATAGACAGGTAACTTCTTATCTCAGTTTTACAACTGAAATTCCACATTATTTTGTGGAGGAAATTGTCTTAGCTAAAATTATATTATGCTAGCCTATAGTCCAGCATAAGTAATACAAATTTAATTGAGGCCTGCTGAAACAAAGCTGTAAAATGAGGACTGCTAGTCATGGGTGAAAGAACAACACAGTAAGGAAAATGAGAGGCAACTTTACACCAAAACAAGATAATGTGGGAGATGGCAGCTGTAAGACAGCTTTTTTGACTGGAAGATTATTTAATTATTCTATGGGTTCCAGGGGCGGCTCATGCTATCGGACTGTCGGACTGCAGCCCTCCCAAGAAAAAGTTGACATTTATTTAAATTATTTTCAAATTGCCATAAAAATAATTTTTTCCCATTTATTTTTATATAATAAAGAGCAACAAACACCGATACGATATGTCCGCAACCCGGAACTCGAACTGTGCATGCTCGTCGAGTTCCGGGTTTTTGTTTTTTTTTTCACAATGAACGTACCTCTATCTCCTGTACTACATCTGACTGCTGTAAAAGGCAGTCCAGATTAAAAAAAAGCATCAGTGTGATGCCCAGAAGTCTATGCGGTTTAACCGCATAATCCACATGCATCATAAATTAGAAGGGGTGTCGGACTGCCACATCGGCAGGCACGTACCTGACATGGATGGCTGGATTGCTACTGATTGGTTCTCGCTCTCTTCTCAAAAAAGAGAGTGAGAAACAATCAGTAGCAATAGCTTATTTAGAGGTTGCGACTTGGGACCGTTGGATTCGGTGGTGGATTTTTTTTTACTGGCGTTTTTTGGCTTGGTGACGGGCTTGGCGGCTTGTACTGCAGCAGTCAGAGAGAGAGCAGAGCATGGAGCAGAGAGGAAAAGAAGAGGACAACTAATACATAAAGTAGGTGCTGGAATCGGCTTTTTTTTTGCTGCAACAAATAACATCTGAATGACTTAGCAGATGTCTGGTATTTATTAACTATATATTTTTATTACTTAGTTAATATTTTAACTGAATAGTTTTTTCCATCCCAAATATTGAGGTCATTGTCAGTACTTTAGTTGCATGTTTTCCAGTTTTAGTCCAAATAGAGGAGATGATGTAGTAGGAGGGTAGTGGCGATAACATCCTGCACTGTTAGATAGTTGGGATTTTTGTATTAATAATTTGGTGTGAAGCTATGTGTGACTGTGTGTGTGTGTGTGTGTGTGTGTGTGTGTGTGTGTGTGTGTGTGTGTGTGTGTGTGTGTGTGTGTGGGTTTACTATTGAAATGTCGAATGGCACTACATCGACTGTACTATAGTCGAACACGGAAGTTCGAAAATAGTAATGTTGACGTCAAAAAAACAATCTAGGAATGTTTTTAACATGGGTCGAGGTAGGTGTTCAGTATTATTCAGAACTACAAACATCTCCCCTACCTCGACCCATGTTAAAACACAGTCCTAGATTTTTTTTTTGTCGTCGACATTACTATTTTCGAACTTCCGTGTTCGACTATAGTACAGTTGATGTAGTGCTGTTCCACATTTCAATAGTAAACCGTGTGTGTGTGTGTGTGTGTGTGTGTGTGTGTGTAAGAAAGGAGAGAGAGAGTGACAGAGACAGGGAATACTACTTTCTTGTAAGGCCTACTATACTAAAGCACAACAGAAAATATAATACAGTTGACTACCTCTTGCAGTAGCCAAAACATTTTTGTAAGGGAACTTGTGAGTACCCAGATTTGCTCAGGTTTCTACAATAAGCTACCTTGTTGAAAACTGCTTGTACTGTGACATAGACTCTGACCCAGAATGCTAACTATAATTATAGCCTGATATTTACCTTACAGTTGTAATTGTCTAATTCTGTCATGCAACCCAGCATGGTAGGCATGGTTTTAGGGTGTGAAGGAATGGTGCCATTATGTAATTCAAACTCAACTACTAGTTAAAGTTGTGCGGCTGTTAAAATTACATCATGAGTTAAAATAAGTAACAGCTTGTTCACTGTTTTCAGCTTTTATAGTTTGATCATGGTAAACAAGCAGTATGTGTTATGAAGTGTGGACATTTAAGCCTTGGATGACATGCTCAACAAGCCACGATGCTTCGCTAGGGATGTCTTGCACCTGTCACCCCTGGGCTTTTGGATATTGGAAAAGGCTCTTGCTACCCCATAGTGCCTTTTTTAGGCAAGGCTCAAAAGACAAACCCACCTCCATAGGTATCACAAGGGATAAGAAAGTAAGAGTAATGCTACTCAACGCCAGAAGTCTAAACCTCAAGATGCACGCACTCGAAACTCTCCTTAGCATGGAGAACATCGATATCTGTGCAGTAACATAAACCTGGTTCAGGGCTCCCGAGAGCACTCCAGACCTACCAGGTTATACCTCATACCATGCTTTTCGGCCCCAAAACTTGGACCGAACCACAAAAGGAGGGGGGTATCAATATTCGTCAAAGATACCCACACCTCCAGGTTGGTGGCACAGCACGAAGCATCAGAGACTATCCATGTGCAACTAACAGTGGGTAAAACTACCTTCCAGTTTATAGCCTGCTACAGACCACCCTCCCAAACCCAGGAACCCCACTTGGCCTTCCTGAGAACATTGGAAAATATGAAGGTCTCTCCAAACACCATTATATTGGGTGACTTCAACTACCCAAACATAGACTGGGAGCATTACTCTAGCTCCAACACCTTAGCCCAAAGTTTCATAGAATTTATAAACTCAAATGCTATGGAACAACTTGTTACCACTCCCACAAGAGGGGAAAACATACTGGACCTGATCATCACCAACATGGGGACTCTATGCTCCAGACCAGAAGTGTATCCCTCACTGGTAAGATCAGACCACAAACTAATCTCACTGGATATTCACATCCCGACACCACCTCTTGCCCTGAAAACCACAGTGAAAACTTCTCTAAAGCAAATTTCACACTCCTCAAAACTGAGGTGGAATCCTTCAAAGCCCACGGGCCTGTGGAAAATACGGCCCAGACCGCAGAATCCTTTATAAACGCATTCTATGAACACCTTCAGGAATGCATGGATCATGCAATCCCAAATAAAACCAAGACCCAATCCTCTAAAGGCAGACGTCCTGTCTGGTGGACCCCAGCCATAAACAAACTATACAATAGAAGGAGGAAGCTACTACATGATAGAGCAAAATCCCAAAAAGGGAAGGCATCTCTGATCAGTATTAGCAAAAAACTACGGGCACTCATAAAATCGTCTAAGGCCAGCTTCGAGAGACAAATTGCACAGGACACTAAGGATAATCACAAGGCTTTCTTTAGTTATGTTAGGAATCTGGGTGGGAATTCCCAGATATGCTCAGAATTAGTCCAAAATGACAAAAAATACACTGAACCCACAGACATTGCCAACATCCTAGCTGACAGGTTTAGCGCAAACTTCTCCCCCCCCTCCTCACCAATAGGGCAAATATCTATCCCAGCAAAATGCTGCCCCCCCTGACATCTCAGATGCTCAGGTAAGAGCTGCCCTCTCCAAAGCAAAAAACACAGCATCAATGAGACCAGACGGTATCCCGGGCTGCGTCCTACAGGAACTCCAAGAAGAGCTAAACCCAAACATAAAACTACTGTTCAATCTCAGCCTTACTACAGGATATGTACCCAAAGAGTGGCATACAGCAACAGTGGTCCCTCTCCACAAAGGTGGTGCCTCAACAGATCCTGAAAACTATCACCCCATAAGCCTGACTAGCTTGGTCTGCAAAGCTATGGAAAGGATCATCATGGACCTCATAAATAAAGATATTGGGGACTTACAGACACTGGATCCTACCCAGTTTGGCTTTGTTAAGGGCAGATCCTGCCTCTTAAACCTGGTTGATTTCTTTGAAACAGTCACCAAGGCCATTGACGAGGGAAGGTGGTCCACACAGCCTACCTGGACCTCGCAAAAGCCTTCGATACAATACCCCACTCGGGCATTATAGATAAGCTCACCAGCTTAAATATAAACCCCTATGTCACTAGATGAGTTGCAAACTGGCTCAAGGACAGAACCCACATGGTTAGAATTGCTGGAGCCATGTCAGACTCCAAACCAGTTACAAGTGGCACCCCACAAGGCTCAGTCCTGAGACCTCTCTTGTTCGGTATATAATTCTCAGAGGTACAGGCCAACACGGAAGGATTGTGGCTGACCAAGTTCGCAGATGACTGCAAACTGGGTGCCATAATCGACTCTCCAGCTGGCACAAGCATCCTCCAAAAGGGCCTCATAGAAACAGACAACTGGTGCCAGAGCCATGGCCTCAAGCTAAATGCCAAAAAGTGTATAGTCATCCCCTTTGGCAAAAACAAAGTGCCCACAAATTACCACATAGGTGGTAATCCATTAAGTACAGAAGAAGTAATTAGGGACCTGGGGACCCAAGTTGATAGCAATCTCTCATTTGACAACCACGTGGCCAAAGTGGTTAGAAAAACATTTTATATAGCCCACCTAATCATGAAGGGATTCACATCTAGATCAGGGGAGGTTATCGTGCCTCTTTACTCATCCCTTATCAGGCCCATAATTGAGTATAATGCCCCTTTCGGGATGTACCTTACCAGACACCTGCAGCAACTGGAAAGACCCCAAAAGTACCTCACCAAGAGGATCAAAGGGCTCAAACAGATGCCATATGCTGCCCGGTTAAAGAAACTCCAGCTCTACTCAGTAGCATACCGCCTGCTCAGAGGTGATCTGTGCCTGACGTATAAAGCCATATCCAACCCGTAATTAATGGACATGCTGCACCTCAGAAAATCCAAATCCCATCGAGCTACGCGCTCGAGAGACTTGAACCTCAGCACTGAAATAAATAGGACATGCTGGAGGGACAGATTCATAACCCAGAGACACCCTTCACTCTGGAATAAAATCCCAGTCCAGGTTAGGCAGAGTCCCTCATTGACTCTCTTCAAGAGGAATCTTGATGAGTGGATGGGAGATCGTAGGTTTACCCCGGGTATCACTTCTGTGTCACTGTTAGACAGAGGCACAGTATACTAACCTCAAAAAAGGGCATAGCAAAATTAATTTAAAATGGGTGGCGAAAGCCAAACACACTCTGGCTAGGCTTATAAATGCCCTAGGGCAGATAGCCTAGTATGAACCTATGAACCTATAATAAAAAATATGCAAAGACAAGGATAGTATGCTTAGACACAAGTTACGGGGCATATATAAAACTAATTTTTATGCACAATGCTGTCTTTAGAAGTGCGAAATGCCCCAGTGAAATATACTTGGTGGCTAGTGACGGGCTCAAACTCTGTACCTTGAATACAAATAGTAAGAGCCTGAATTTCCTACCCACCACCACTTGTGTAAAGCTTTCAGATTTTTGCATCATATTTGTCTTCTGTTCTGTTCCTCATAAAATTTGTGGTTTTCTGGATTTTAATTCACTAATTAATGACAGACATTTGAATTTCAGACTTCATATTCTTCATATTCTTCAGAAGGTACATGGTAACACAAAACCTTTTATTCTAGCAATTTTCTATGTTTATACGATCGATATTTGAAAATTGTCCCTATTTTGGGGCTGTATTCCCCCATTATTGGCTTTGTCCAATTTTTTTTTTTTTTGTGCTAAGAGGTTGAGAGCTATGGTGAGAATTGAAAACTGAATTCACTGAATATGTCTGGGGGCTGTAATCCCCCATTATTGGCTTTGTCCAGGTTTTTTGTACTAAACTATGGTGAGAACTGAAGTCACTAAATGATAGCCATTTAAGTTTCAGTCTTCGTGTTTTTCAAAAAACAGTTTATATGGCATAGTGGTATGTTGCTCTGACTGTAATGCGCAGGCTCTAGGTTCAACACTTGGCAGTGAAATGCATGGTGGTAACATAACATTCTAGCAACTTTCCAAGATTATACAAGCAATGTTTAAAATGTGTCTGTTTTTTGTGCTTTTGTCTCCCCTCAGTAAATGTTGGCTTTTTCCAGATTTCTTGTGCTGCAAAGTTGAGATTTGCAGTTGAGTGTCAAATAGATTTTACAAGGAGCTGAGAGCTTCAGGGGAAGAGAAGTTTCGTGCTGCTTATGCTGTCTGCTTGCATTGTTAATAGCATAACAGGTTGAATACATGCTTTTGATGCAGAAGGCTGTGGGTTCTACTCCCACAGTATTTAGATGCATTGCTGAGTCTGTACTGAGTTGTACTGCAGTCCCGAAAATGTCCTCTTTGGCAGAGATGCCTAATAACTATGAACCTGTTATCAGTTTGCTATCCATTCCCTATTGCAATATTACTAGCTTATCATCAGGGCCATCACCGTCAGCCAGAGACATTTCAAATTGTGACATACTTGTTGTATCCCACTCCACCATGTAGTGACTCTGGACAAAGCAAGGCAAGGAGCAGTTATGCAGTGTAAGTGTGCAAAGTATCCCCCCATACAAGGTAGACACAAGTACTATAGTGGCTTTTCATCTATCCTTGATTTTGCAGAATGTCCTGGTTTTCTGTCATATTTTTATACTGTTGATTTATGCTCCTTATTCAGAAAATGTATGTTGGTGCAGTGCATGTTGCTCTGTGTTTAAGTAGCAATGCTTTAATGACCATCAGGCAAGCTTGTCTGAGATTGTAAGATGCAAGTAGGCTTTTAATAAGCATACTGTTAAAGAATTATCAAGAATGAAAGCCTCTTTGTTTTTGTCATGCAGAGAATATTTACATAGCTAGATAACATATAAGCCTTAGGTATTGAAACGCATATGACAGTATTTGTAATAAAGGACAGGATTAAAATATTTTCAGAAGCTCGTTACATTTGTTGGAGATTTGCAGTTATCTTTGCAGGCTTTACCCGTAAACTAAACAGAATGCTAATCTATCATGTGTAGTCCATAACCTGTGCAGTAATCCTTTAAGCAATTTGTCCTGAGCTTGTTTCTTGTTTGCTGTTCATTTTTTACTTTGATCATGTTTTCCCAATGAAACAAGGAGATAGTTGTTGTCAGGCAGCACCGCAGCAGGTCTTTTTGGATAAGAAACATTTTTACAAGTGGGGTAATCGGTATCACAGAGATTGCTGCTTTCAGCATGTTACTTGATACTTTTATAAAGGTGAATATAAATTGTAATTAGAAATGCAGTACAAGGAGAAGTGATTTGAGTTGAGTGCTACTTATTTTTTTATACTTTATTTCTACTGGCATTGCAGTAATGTATTTAAAAAGTAATTTATTTTTTCATGCCTCACAACCTTTTTGTTTCCATCTAGATATTAAGTAAGCTGTCATGTAGCCGATGCATTAAAATTTTTTTTCTTCTCTTCATTTTGTCTTGATTGGACTCTCATAATGACGGTTTGGCACCCAGGGCAGTGTATTTAATTGAAGTCCCAGTTTTTGTGGTTTTGAGCATAACTCTGCCCCTTTCTAGTTGTCCACACCCCTTCACACTGGCCCCACCCATTCAGTTGTCTCCTGCAGCCCCGCTTTGATTTGAAGTCATCAGCTGCCACTGATGGGTTCACCAAACCAGCTAGTGAAAGCACTGGAAGTTCTATTTAACACCCGTGTTAATTGTTCAGATCTTCAACAGGCAGAATTAGCAGCAACGTATGTAAGTGTTTGGCCAGATATGTGTGCTGATGTGATGCTGTGTGGGGAAAGTGCAAACATTCTATATTTGTTAACAAACAATAATGTTACTGCATGTCCTAACTCATTTTGTAAGACAGTCCAGACTTGTGCAGTTGCGCTTAAAAATAGCAAACATCCATATATTTTAGAATCAAAAATTTCCTAAGTTTCCACTAAATGTAAAAGATAATGTTGCTTTTGTATCTGCATTACAACTTTATAGGTGTAATCTATAGAAATCATTAAAATTCTGCCATGGTGACTTTTTATTTTGGTAATAAAGTGAAATTATTATTGTCCCATAGTTGTGTCCTGCAAAAATTAAAATTTCAGTGAGAAATGTCCCACTTTCCTACTTTGGACATCTGTAATAGTGGCAACCATAAACACGAAAAGGAGAAAAAGTCTATTAAACTACTTATTTATAACAAAAAAAAAAAAAAATAACTTAAATAATGTTTGGGAAGGTGGCCTAATGGTTAAGGTGTTTGCCTTACAAACACAAGGTGTAGGGTTTGAGTCTCACAAGGGGTAATTGGCTAGGCTTAAAATGGCTTGCAAGGGCAGTTAGCTAAGTACTCATCTATGAACCTATAAATTGCATGATAGCAATAAATACAACAATGTGTCTGTTTAACTAGTCCAGCATATTTAATATTGAGCCACTATGAAGCATAACAACCTTATTCAATCAGCATTTGATTAATCAGTCTCAAAACATCTAAAACCTTGGAAGGTCACAACTAAAAAAAAAAAAAAAAACAACACTTTCAAAGTCATAAACCGCACCCAAAAAATATTTTTCAGGATGCAAGTCCCCATTTTCCTCTATCATGGGAACAATCTCCTAGATGGCCAAAATGTTATACCCCCAGATTGCACAACCTCATAGAAAAGAAAGAAAGTTGATAAAAATATAACGCTTCCCTCCTCTTTCTTTTCACAGTCTAACATTGGTCATCGCTGAACCTGGATGCTCCAGTTACAATATTTTGAGAGTCACTTAACTACATGTTGATATATTCTCATTCAATACCCTAAATGTCATGCTCAGTGTTAAATGTGGTTAGACAGTACATTACCAACTGTCCATTATTGTACACTCCTTAAATGTACCAAGTTATACATGGCGCACACGAAAAATGAAAAAAAAAACACAATACTGATTCCATCCCCAGAGACACTCTGAGAATTCAGTGATTCTCAGCACGAGACTGGTCACTGAATGTAATGATTCTAATGGTGAAATTATTCAGTCCAGTCTGTACCATATTATGGGAGCATAAAGTGTATTATGAGAGAATGAAGAGCAGAGTGAAAAACAAAAGAATATAAGTACAGTAAGCTCCATCAGGCCATTTTAGGATACAACAAATTATAAAATAAAATCAGCCGCCTACAATTTAGTTCTGCATAAAAGACTAAGCTATAAGGAAAGATATATTTTATTCGGTTTCTGGGTGGAGTTGAATTGTCCTATAATGTTCATTGTTTATAGGATAATAATATATGCAGGTATGTAGTGAGATGAATGAGAATGCCTTAGGTAAAATCTTCTCCCATTTATTAATGCGTGATATAGCACTACAAGACAAATAACTTAGTTAAGTGTAAAAGGAAAGGAATTCTGTAACCTTTAGCTGTGTCACTGAAGGGTGCAACACAGGCACCATATATGAGAAAAAAATAACCAAAATGACAGCCAAAATGATGTAATGGTAGAATTGATTTAATTATTGAACTATATACTTATTAATGCGGTACATAAATTACTAATGAAATCAGAGTGTTGGAGGAAGACATACTGAGCAATAATAGTTGCAATACAGGCATTGTTTGAAGACTGACTAGTCATGTAACAGAATAGAAACAATGGATTTATTAAAACAATAATGGTTGCAGGATCAAGGATGATATGTCTTTTTCAGTGAATACATATTTATTGTAACTTCATCAAATTTAAAATGGTGTTATCCTTGTTTTTGCCTATGTGTCCATCTACCTGAAATCTTTATTTGTAAGATTAACCACTTTGTTTGAACACGTGACAGTACACATGAAATACTTCTAGCACAAAAAATTGCATTCATTTTCTTTGCAAACATAATATTACTTTGCTATTGAAATGAATATCTGTATAGAGTTTCCATTATTTCTAAAAGCATACTGAATCAAGTTGTCCTGCTAAATCTGTGATTAAATTCTGCAATATATGTTTACAAGGCGATCTCGGACCCCACCTTGATGGGACTGCTGCATATCTGCAAGTCAAGATCCACTCAAGTAACCAGCACACATGGCCTCAACCTGGTCTGTGACATCAATAGGACTTGCTGGCGGGACAGATTTGTGTCCCAGAGACTCCCCCATCTATGGAACATACTCCCTCTCAACGTCAAGCAGAGTACCTCTTTGCCCCTTTTTAAGCGCAACTGGAAAAACTGGATGGGAAATAGAAAATACATCCCTGGGATTCCACCCGTGTCCCTGCTGGACAGGGGCATCAGGTGCTGATTTGTCTATGCATGGGATAAACTCTTGGCTAGGCTTATAAGGCCCTCAGGGCCAATAGCCTAGTTACTTCCTATGATCCTATGTTGTTTGTTATTAACCTGTATGCGAAGCTTTTCTGTCTATACCTCCACTGAAAATGGACTATATTAAGTGACTCCAGTAAAAATAGTTAGTGATGGTAGTGATAATAATAATAATAATAATAATAATAATAATAATAATGTAGTAATGAAACAAATCATTCTGACAAAAGGGATAGGTGCTTTGTTTGTCTAGGTGACTGTTTCCTGCTCACCAGAAATATGGATATGCATAGGTAGAGAAATACCTTTCAGCTATGTGTCATGTATCTGAACATTACTCCCTTCATAAAACTGACTATCCTACATAAACATAGGTTCATAGGTAGGTACTAGGCTATTGGCCCAAGGGCCTAAGTAAGCCTAGCCAACAAGGTTCCCTGGCTTACGCCACCCAAGAAAGTTATTTTCCTGTTCTCCTGTAGAGCAGAGCCACAGAAGTGATCCCCAGGGTGTATTTCCTATTTCCCATCCACTCATCAAGATTTTTCTTGAAGAGTGCTAATGAGGAACTTTGCTTGACATAGATGGGTAACTTGTTCCAGAGTATGAGAAGTCTCTGAGACAGGAATCTATCCCTCCAGTATGTCCTGTTTATTGTGGTGACAAGATTTAGGCCCCTAGAGCATGTGGCTCAGAGGGACTGGGATTTCTTTAGGTGCAGCATGTCCAACATCTCTGAGTTTGACATAGCTTTATATGTTAGGCAGAGATCACCTCGGAGTAGGCGATATGCTACGGAGTAAAGCTGGAGTTTTTTGAGACAGTCAGTGTAGGGCATCTATTTGAGGCCTGTAATCCTCTTTGTGAGGTACTTCTGTGGCCTTTCCATCTACTGCAGATGTCTTTGAGGTACATTACAAAAGGGGCGTTGTACTCTATAATGGGTCTAATGAGTGTCGAGTAGAGGGGAACAATGACTTCTTTTTTCCTGGATGAAAACCCTTTTGTGATGAGGTGTGCCACATAGAAGGATTTCCTGACTATTGTGACGATGTGATTATCAAAGGAGAGATTACTGTCCACCTGGGTCCCAAGGTTTCTTATCACACGTTCAGCATTATGTAGACTGCTGCCTATGTGGTAGTTCATGGGTAAAGAGTTTTTACCAAAGGGGATGACAATGCACTTTTTGGCATTGAGCTTGAGGCCATGGCTCTGACACCAGGCATCTGTCTCAGTGAGGCCCTTCTGTAAGATGTCCACATCATTTGGGGACTCGACTATGGCTCCTAGTTTGCAGTCATCTGTGAACTTTGTTAGCCAAAGGCCTTCTGTGTTAGCCTGTACTTCAGAGAAGAAGATACCAAACAGGAGAGGTCCCAGGACTGAACTCTGTGGTACTCCACTTGTCACTGGTTTGAAGTCAGATTTGGACTCTGCAGCTTTTACAGTGTGGGGTTCTGTCAGTGAGCCAGTTGGCAACCCATCTTGTGACGTAAGGATTTATACCTAATTTAGTGAGTTTATCTATAATTCCAGAATGGGAGATGGTGTCGAAAGCCTTGGTGAGGTCAAGATAGGCTGTGTGAACCATCTTACCCTTGTCTACAGCTTTGGTGACTGCCTCAATGAAGTCAATCAGGTTCAGGAGGCATGATCTGCCTTTCACAAACCCGAACTGGGTGGGGTCCAGAGTTTGGAGGTTACCAATGTCTTTGTTTATGACATTACATATAACATGACTGCTGCTTTCCCCATTATTAATACCATTAAAATAAGGCTTTAAATAAAAGTATATTTGCAAAAAACTTATCAAAAATGTGAAATGATTCTCAAGTACCATTGTTTTCCCAGTAGACACACTGAATACTATTCACTGTTTTTCACAGGTTCATAGATTAGTACTAGGCTAACTGCCCTTGTGAAACATTTTAAGCCTAGCCAATTACCCCATGTGTGAATCAAACCCTACACCTTGTGTCTGTAAGGTAAACACCTTAACCATTCTGCCAACCTCCCAACTAGTGTTTTTAATGGGAGGCCCAAAATCACCTTTATTCGCTGTCATTCATCAAATTAATTTATTTTACCAATCTAGCATCTGAGACATTGTTTACAGAATGGCTGCTGTCAGTGAAATAGTGTGCAGTGAACCAGAAAATAACATTAAATTCATACATTCCATTGCACTGTTCCACTCCTACATGTAAACTGATCCAAAACAAGAGGATAAGTGAGTAGAAAAGATTAATATCTTGGGTTTAAACTGTATATGCTGCATCAAATAGGGAGATAAAAGTTGGTATGTAGTTACAGAGGTAGGTCCAGTATGCTCAAATACTTAAAAAAACACAAGTTTATAGACCTTCCCTTATTGAGTTAACAGCAATCTGTAAAAATAAACTATCAATCAGCAACATAAAATAAATAAAAAAATACTGACATTGCCTTACAGAATTAACAGTATAAATAAACTAAATGAGACATCATTAAGCAAATAATATATCATACAGCAAAAAAAAAAGTGTGTGTGTGTGTGTGTGTGTGTGTGTGTGTGTGTGTGTGTGTGTGTGTGTACATGCTGACAAACACCATTAAAAACAGATGATACTTAACCTTCTGAATTTAAAATGATAGGCACAGTCCAGGAAACACCTTGCTTCCATAAAGGTCAATTTTTATGCTCCTAAATTCTTTCTGGTTGCTCTTTAATCATCATGTCAACACAAAAACTAAGACAGCCTTTATAGGCTTCTTTTGTTTAGAAAGGTATCAAGCAAATCTCCTCTATTATTCTCTTGGCCTTGTGTATAAAAGGGACACCCGCATGCATTTCCACCTGTTAAATGCTTTCACCTCTAATATCAAGAACAATGTTCATCATTTTGATCACTGCTGCAATAGCCTTAGTTAGATGTGGTTATAACTTGCCAAGGATATAGCAGCCAGCCAGCTTCCAAGGCTTTGAGGTACCTTCTATGCACCCAAACTGTCAGGAAGCACAAGCTCAGCTGACTAAAAGACAAGTATGAACACAAAGCCCTTCAGAGCTTCACTGTCGCAGAAGGATATGCTCCTCTGAGGCTTTTGAGGATTGATGGTCAGCATTGTGCTTTCCTTTGCTGGGCAAATAAGTTCCATTTGGGGAAAAAAAAAACTTTCATTTTCTAATTATTGTTTGTGTTTTATCACTTTCCTCTTAAGAAACTTATTTTAAAGCTAGGAGTTTTGTGTTTTAAGGTAATGTCACAAGACTGCATCATACTTTTAAATTGGAGCATTTTTCCCCTGTAAGTTTAAAAGTTATGTAAAGTAACTGAAAAACATTTGTGCTGTGAAGAAATTATATTAATTTCACTTTTTTGGGAGCTGACAACTTTTTATCCTGTTTTTATGTAAAAAAGTGACTTTTTAAACCACAAGAAAAATATACCATTTTTGGCTTGACTATGGAATGAACTACTGACCCTATGGTCGGTCCTTCTTCCAGCCACCCTTGTCTGTCCTGGGAGACAGAACAGGGAAAGCTTCCCTGTTTTGTCAGAATGTTGTGCTCATCTCTGGGGAAGCTGTTGCTGCTATTAATAACATGGTCAGACCAATTTTTCCTGTCAAAATGAAACAGAAAACAGAGCGTATGTCCACTTCTCCTCCTATTTCCTTAGACATGATTAGTTGACTGGGTCTGGCTCAGGGTTTAATTCAGGCTTTTGATCCTTCTTGTAAGTAGCTTCTGGAAAAAGAAAAAAAAAGATACCTCTTTTCCTGAAGAGATTCAAGATTCTGAATCTGAACAGGAAGGGGAGGGAACAGATACATAGTTTTCTCCTCAGATTTCTGATTTAGACTTGCAGGAAAGTTTAGATTCTGATTCTTCCTGTGGGTGTTTCTCTTTGTCTGAGACTACTGCTAGAAAGTACCAGCATTTTCAGTAGAAGAACACTGAGGTTTCTCAGTCTCTCACAAAATACCATTCCTCTTGTTCTGTCTGCTTTAGACAACGTCTGTGGTTAGTTAGTTGTCTATTTCGGCTTTTCCCGGTTAGGGGTCGCCACAGTGGAACTCCCGTCCGCTAATGATTGGCAGTGAATTTTTTTTACAGTGCCAAGTTGCCAGCCTGATGCCCAACCTTCAAAGAAGGCACGCCCATTCACGCACGCACCTACCTGCATGTCTTTAATGTCACTTGACCATGGAGAGGACATGCAGACTCCACACAGGAGGCACTCCAGCCAAGAATTGAACGGGAGAATCTCTTGCTGTGAGGTGACAACGCTAACTGATGCAGCACCGCGGCCTTCAGATAACGTGTGTGATACTGCCTGCAATTTTCCTAATAGTCAGCCAGCTGCCCTAAAAAAGGCAGATAGAATGTATTCACACTATTCACCAACCTGACTCAGCGGTTATAGCTTTAGTTGATTCCACTGCTGCTAAACACTTGGTTAATTCAAATCCTACTCTTTCTGTTAAGGATGAAAAGATTATTAAGTATAGGAAAAAGTGTATACTTCCACAACTTTGATTTTCAGAATTTTGAATTGTCTGGCAGATATGTTAAAGTTTGTTCTGATTAATTGTGAAAGCATGATGAATGTTTTATCTGCAGTATCTTCTTGTAAGGAAACATCTGCTTTAAATAATTTAGTTTACTCTGTTGCACAGGTAATTGCTTATTGTTTACAGTGTGAATGACTCTGTTGACACCTTCCAGGGCTATGGCTACTGGTACTGTTTTGAGGAGGTTTACATGGCTGTATTGTCAGAACCTTCCAGATTATGTTAAAAATTAGATTTCAAATTCCCCTTGAGATAGGGATTTAGTTTTTAGCCTGTCTAATGCAGATGTGATCAAAAAGTGTGATGAAAGGGGTAAGATGATCCAGGGAATCCCTAAGATTTTTCAGCACTCCTTTTCCAAATTTTCTAAGGGATTCTCTAACTCCTCATCCTGTTTTGGCAAAAAAAGCAGAATAAACATTCTCAGCAAAATATAAGTAAATAGATGTATAAGAAGAAATGGCAGGGGTTATAAAAAGAAGCCTTGAATCTCATAAAACCAAGTGCAGTCCAACAAGTCTGAATGACTATTGATGAGACCTTGTGATCCCCTCCCACCCTGGCCTCTTTTTTTCTTCCAGAAAGTCTGAATCTCCATTTTTCTCTTTGACAACACATAGTTTCAGACAAATGGGTTTTGGAGATCATTTATCAAGGTTACAAATGGCAGTGGGAGGAAATTCCCCCTTTCCAGAGGGTCATTCCTCATCCCTCACATCAGACTGTTTCATTTCCTCTTGTTCTCCATCACATTCAGTCTCATGGAATGATAGAACCAGTTCCTACATCCCAGATGGGGAAGGGCTTTTATTTATGGATGTTCATAGTGCCAAACAAAGAAAATGTTTGTAGATCAGTTCTGGATCTTTCCTTTCATAAACCTGTTTGAGATAGTGCCCAAATTCAAAATGATGTAATTTGGCAGACTGTTACCTCTTCTTCCATTTTCAAATTGCTTGGTAACACTAGACTTAAATTATGTTTACCATCACATCCCTATTCATCCAGACTTCAGATTGTTTCTTAAAGTTTTGTGTGTCTGGATCACATTATCAGTTCTCTGACTTTCCCTTTGGATAGCCACTGAACCAAGAGTGTTCACAAAGTGTCTCACTCCCATTATAGCTCATTGCAGGCTAGAGGGTATACACATTTTTTCATATTTAAATTAATTGCTTGTCTTTGAAGAGTCATTTTTATAGTGCCAAGTATCTCTCTCTCTCTCTCTCTCTCTCTCTCTCTCTCTCTCTCGGGTGAGGAATCTCTTGCACAGTTTGGGACTCCAAGAGAAGATTCAAAAGTCTTTCTTGACTCCTTCACACAGGGTTGTGTTCCTGGGATGTCTGATTGATATCTCATTTCAAAGAGCTTTTCTCCCACAGATAAAAAATAGATCTATATCTAGATATATTTCTAAGGTTTTCCACTCAAATGACAATCACAGTGAGGGAATACCTCAGGATTTTGTGTCTCATGGCTTCTATGATTGTCATGACAATCCTGACAAGATTCCACATCACAAAGATATGGTGGTATCTGAAGTCTCTTTGGTCTCAGCACCAACATCATGTGTCTTTTCAAATTCCAGTGCTGGGGTTTGTCAGAAGTGACATCATTTGGTGGAGATAACAGATATCCTTAAATCCAAGTCTCCAATTTTCCTTCCATGTTCCAAAGTACTCAGCCACCACGGATGACTCAGACTTTTCTTGGGGAGCAGTTTCAGGAGGCATAAAAGTGCAAGGTGTATGGGGCACCAAGGATAGACACAAGCACATAAATATCAAATAGATGCTTGCCTGATCAAGACACTCAACTCTAAATCATCTTTGGTTTCCTGGGCTTCTTCAAGTTGTTACAGACAATACCACAGTCATGTGGCACATCAACAAACAGAGGGAACTAGGTCATATCCTCTTTGCAGACCAGCCATTTTAGCTTGGGATGTAGCTTTACACCTCACTCTCACTCTACAGGCATCCCACATTCCATCAGAGCAAAACTGGGTGGCAGAAAAGCTGAGCAGGACCAGGGCAGACCCTGACAAATGAATATTAGATAGAGGGGGGCTTCCAAGATTTGATCCATCTGTGAGGAGTTCAAGTAGACCTGTTTGCCTCCTCTTTGAACAATCAACTGGCAAGATTATGTTTGAGGACTCTATATAAGAAGGCCTGGAAAACAGATGCCTTTTCTTTTCCTTGGGCAGGAATGTTCCTTTATGCTTTTCCACCCTTTCCACTAATATTTAGGATGCTTCTGAAGATTACAAAGGAATCCCCCCAAATCATTGTGGTGACTCCCTTCTGGCCTAGGCAATTGTGATTCTCCCTTCTTTTGGAAATGGCCAGGGGCAATTACCGCAAGCTTCCTCAAAGACTGGATCTATTCACACAAGAAAAGGGGTGTTTGATACACCCTGACATCAATCAACTTCAACTGACTCCCTGAATGAGTCTTAATTCCTTTTAGGTACCTGTTAACTGAGGTACTAATGGAGGCAAGAAAGTCTGCTACTGGAAAATAATATATTCACAAATGGAAAAGAGTTTATAATTGGTGCCAACAACATAACCAGCACCCATTCAGGGATTATTGTTTTCTGGTTTTACAATATTTTTGTGAGTTACTCTCCTAGGGTCTTTCTTATTCTTCTGTCAAGATTCATTTATTGTCTATGTTACAAGGATTTTACTCATAGAATGCCTGCCTATGGATCTTCCTCTTTTAATGAGCTCTCCTAATAAATGGCTGGCCCTTCCTTTGGATCTTAATTTTGTGCTAGAGAAGCTAACACTTACGCCATTTGAACCAGCTCACCTGGCTGGTTCTTAACATGGAAAACAGTTTTACTGATTGCTCTGACCTCTGCAAAAAGAGTATCTGAGTTGTAAGCTACTATGGTAAGTCAGTCCTATCTTATTTTCCACAAGGACAGGGTTTCATTCAGTATTATTTCTTCTCTTATGCCTAAAGTGGTATCTGAGTTTACTTTAGGTTAAACTAGTCATCTCCCCATTTTCTTTCTTGAAACTGAAAATTAGGGAGAAAGCATACTCCATACCTGGATATCCACAGACAACTCAGGTACTATCTTGAGGAAACTAAATCTTTCAGATCTTCAGAATAGATTGTTAATTTCTTGTGAAGGTAAGAAGAAGGGACAGCCTATGTTAAAACAGAATATTTCTAAATGGTTGTCTAAGGTTATTACCTCTAATTATACTCACCATAACAAAGCTCTTCCAGGCAGGGTCTATGCCCGCTTATTGAGCAGCATTCTACCTTGACCAAGGATTGGTGCATTGAGCAGCATTCTACCTTGACCAAGGATTGGTGCATTGAACAGCATTCTACCTTCACCAAGGATTGGTGCATTGAGCAGCATTCTACCTTCACCAAGGATTGGTGCATTGAGCAGCATTCTACCTTCACCAAGGATTGGTGCATTGAACAGCATTCTACCTTCACCAATTATTGGTGCATTGAGCAGCATTCTACCTTCACCAAGGATTGGTGCATTGAACAGCATTCTACCTTCACCAAGGATTGGTGCATTGAACAACATTCTACCTTCAGCAGGGATTGGTGCATTGAGCAGCATTCTACCTTCACCAAGGATTGGTGCATTGAGCAGCATTCTACCTTCACCAAGGATTGGTGCATTGAGCAGCATTCTACCTTCACCAAGGATTGGTGCATTGAGCAGCATTCTACCTTCACCAAGGATTGGTGCATTGAGCAGCATTCTACCTTCACCAAGGATTGGTGCATTGAGCAGCATTCTACCTTCACCAAGGATTGGTGCATTGAGCAGCATTCTACCTTCACCAAGGATTGGTGCATTGAGCAGCATTCTACCTTCACCAAGGATTGGTGCATTGAGCAGCATTCTACCTTCACCAAGGATTAGTGCATTGAGCAGCATTCTACAATCACCAAGGATTGGTGCATTGAACAGCATTCTACCTTCACCAAGGATTGGTGCATTGAGCAGTATTCTACCTTCACCAAGGATTGGTGCATTGGCATTCTACCTTCACCAAGGATTGGTGCATTGAGCAGCATTCTACCTTCACCAAGGATTGGTGCATTGAGCAGCATTCTACCTTCACCAAGGATTGGTGCATTGAGCAGCATTCTACCTTCACCAAGGATTGGTGCATTGAGCAGCATTCTACCTTCACCAAGGATTGGTGCATTGAGCAGCATTCTACCTTCATCAAAGATTGGTGCATTGAACAGCATTCTACCTTCACCAAGGATTGGTGCATTGAGCAGCATTCTACCTTCACCAAGGATTGGTGCATTGAGCAGCATTCTACCTTCACCAAGGATTGGTGCATTGAACAGCATTCTACCTTCACCAAGGATTGGTGCATTGAGCAGCATTCTACCTTCACCAAGGATTGGTGCATTGAGCAGCATTCTACCTTCACCAAGGATTGGTGCATTGAGCAGCATTCTACCTTCACCAAGGATTGGTGCATTGAGCAGCATTCTACCTTCACCAAGGATTGGTGCATTGAGCAGCATTCTACCTTCACCAAGGATTGGTGCATTGAGCAGCATTCTACCTTCACCAAGGATTGGTGCATTGAGCAGCATTCTACCTTCACCAAGGATTGGTGCATTGAACAGCATTCTACCTTCACCAAGGATTGGTGCATTGAGCAGCATTCTACCTTCACCAAGGATTGGTGCATTGAGCAGCATTCTACCTTCACCAAGGATTGGTGCATTGAGCAGCATTCTACCTTCACCAAGGATTGGTGCATTGAGCAGCATTCTACCTTCACCAAGGATTGGTGCATTGAGCAGCATTTTACCTTCACCAAGGATTGGTGCATTGAACAACATTCTACCTTCAGCAAGGATTGGTGCATTGAACAGCAGTCTACCTTCACCAAGAATTGGTGCATTGAGCAGCATTCTACCTTCACCAAGGATTAGTGCATTGAGCAGCACTCTACCTTCATCAATGATTGGTGCATTGAGCAGCGTTCTACCTTGACCAAGGATTGGTGCATTGAGCAACATTCTACCTTTACCAAGGATGATGCCACAGTACAAACAACAGATGATTGACTTCAGTAATTGTCTTAGTTTCCTGTTTATTTCCAGGGGGATATTTGTTAACATGGAAGGACATGGTTAACAAACCACATTGTTTTGCAAAAGATGGTCTGCACCTGTCTCCTTTAGGCTTCCAAATAATGGCTAAAGCTTTATCCATTCCCTAGAGCCTTTTGTACGCAATGCCAAATTGACAAACCTACTGATATAGCAAATAAAGCCCAAAGAAACCTAAAGGTGTTACTGCTCAATGCTAGGAGCCTAAACAAGAAACCCCACTTTCTACAAGCTCCCCGCACTTTGGAGAATAAAGTGGAACAGCCTTACAAGACTTTCTGCAAATATATAGAGCTGAGTATATTTTTCTGTATTATTCTGTATTATAGAGCTAAATTGTTGCTTATATATCTGTTGTGTTAGTGTTCTGCAAATATACAGAGATCAGTATATATTTTTTGGGTTTTATAATTTGCACTCTGATTCCTCACATCTCTGTTGAAACTCCCCCCCCCCTTATTGTGGTTTCTGTTGCTTCTGTGTTTTTAACTCAAAGTTCCCTTAATTTGAACTGTTAATAGCAGCAGTCTGCATTTAAAGTGGAACAGCCTTACAAGACTTTCTGCAAATATATAGAGCTGAGTATATTTTTCTGTATTATTCTGTATTATAGAGCTAAATTGTTGCTTATATATCTGTTGTCTTAGTGTTCTGCAAATATACAGAGATCAGTATATATTTTTGGGGTTTTATAATTTGCACTCTGATTCCTCACATATCTGTTGAAACTTTCTTCCCCACCACCCCTCATTGTGGTTTCTGTTGCTTCTGTGATGTTAACTCAAGGTTCCCTTAATTTGAACTGTTAATAGCAGCAGTCTGCATTTAAAGTGGAACAGCCTTACAAGACTTTCTGCAAATATATAGAGCTAAGTATATTTTTCTGTATTATTCTGTATTTTAGAGCTAAATTGTTGCTTATATATCTGTTGTCTTAGTGTTCTGCAAATATACAGAGATCAGTATATATTTTTTGGGTTTTATAATTTGCACTCTGATTCCTCACATCTCTGTTGAAACTCCCCCTCCCTGTTCTGGTAGTAGTTTAAATTTGGTGGCTTTTGCAGTGCCTGCCCCACTGTAGATTTGATCTAGGACACTCCCCCAGTCCCATCTCTTTACCACATTCTACCTAATAAACCCTTTCTGCACTTGCTTTTAGTCCTTTTTAATTTAATTACATTTTTTCAAACTGTGTGTGGACTAATATTGCTACATACACAAGTGTGCCAGATTGCACTGCATGTGGATTGTTTTTACTACTGTTTTTGCTACTTTTCTGAAAAAAAAAATTGTAAGCCTGTTTCCTACCTTTCCTGTAATTAGTGTTCCATATAAAGATTTGCTGTATCCAGGACTATTTGTAAGCTCCTGAGCCCCCAAGCCTTTCTGTTTTGGAGGGAAGCCTTATAGCTTATCAGTGGGAGTGGTAAGCACTAGGTAACCTGTCTACCACATAAGGAGTGGTTCTGGCCCAGAATTTGTAGTTATTGGCCTTTTGGGCGGTCTTCCATCTATCTTAACTTTCTGATTTGAAGGCCTGCATTTGCACTTGTTTCTGGCCTGTAACTCCTGGGCCCATCTCATTTGCTCACTCAAAAAAAAAATCTGCTTTTACTGTATTTGTGTTTCTTCCTACTTTATTTTGCTTTTGCGTCATCTTAAAAGTACTCAATTGTATTTATTACTGCTTGGTGTAACTCATTCTAAGCATTTTAGTTTAAGCACTTGGGCTTCAGACCAGTTGTTTTACCTTAGGAAGGTTTGTGGTCTGCACTGTGGTGGCAGGACAGGTAGCTTACATCCTTCTAAGTTGGGAACTGCTGATTGAGGGCTGAATTTCTGGTTAAAGGCTTATAGTGCCTGCATATCTAAACTGCTTCTTACTGAAATTGGTACACCTTATTTGCTGTAGCATAGACTAGATCCAGGCCTGCTGAATCTAGCTTTGTTTGTATAACCTGAGCACTAATCCAGGCATTCTTTAAAGTATTCAATTGTATTTATTACTGCTTGGTAGTAACTTAATTAAAGTGTAGCTATCATTCTAAGTCTTTTGGATTAAGCACTTGGGCTTCAGACCAGTTGTTTTACATTAAGAAGGTTTGTGGTCTGCACTGTAGTGGCAGAACAGGTAGCTTACATCCTTCTAAGTTGGGAACTGCTGATTGAGGGCTCAGTGTCTGTTATTCTAAAAGTGTATTTATTCTGGTTTAAGCACTTGGGCTTCAGGCCAGTTATTTTACATTAAAAGGGTTCGTGGTCTGCACTCTTGTGGGAGGAGAGGCTGGACTCTGCCCTTCTGAGCTGGGAATTTCTGGTTAAAGGTTTATAGTGCCTGCATATTAGAACTGCTTCTTACTGAAATTGGTACACCTTGTTTGCTGTAGCATAGACTAGATCCAGGCCTGCTGAATCTAGCTTTGTTTGTATGCTGCTTGTTTGTTTGCTTGTTATTTCCCTGAAATGCTAATTCCACCTAAAACGTGGCTTTTCAGCACTTCTGTGGATCCCTAGTGATATCTGCATTGCTTACTGTACTTATTTCCTTGTTTCACTTGAAAGAAAGTTACTGTTTGTCGTTTTTGCATTTAAGTTACCTGAAACACATTGCATTTAAGTTACCTGGCACTTGCTCACTAAAGCAATTATATAAGTCGGCTCTAAAATATTAAAAGCACTACACCCTCACAAACTCCCCTTGAGTACCTCGTTGCCTATTGGCCCTTTTTTTTCAATTATAAAGGAATTCCCATTACTATTCTAGCATGTCCAAAGGTCAGTTGTCAATCTCCTCTCCGGTCCAGCTGGTGAATCTGGGAATCTTGAGGCAATGTTGCAACTGCCTCATGTACACAGACAACCCTCTCCTCCTCCCAACAAATTCCAACACATGTGAGAGATGCAACCATATAGCCATACTGGAGGCTAAGCTCTCTCAACTCAGTACTGGCGAAACCAGTCAGGAGGAGAAGGAAACCACACTCACTACAATTCCAGTCTCACATAGACCTACCACGACAGCAAACCAAACACATAAACACACAAAAACATATTCAGAGGCTCTAAATAAAAATCTGCCTAAGCAGCAGAGACCTCCAAAGCAGACACCCAAGAAACCATTACCCCAAAACAAAACACGTGCAACACACAGCTCACAAAGCCAGTGTGCCGAGCAGTCACAGCCCTTAAGGCTAAACAACACACCTGATACACTTGTAATAGGTGACTCTATCGTCAGGCACACTGACGTCCCACTCACCAGGCTGAACAAGGAGAAAGTCACAGTGAGCTGCCTGTCGGCTAGGATCCGCCACATAACAGAAGCACTCAGGTCACTCCAAGGCAAGTACAAATATGACTCAGTCATTGTTCATGCTGGTGTGAATGACCTGAGATGTACCTCCCTGGACTACATGAAAAGAGACAGAGGAGCTCTCTGAGCATGTAGCCCAGGCCGGTATGACCCTGACCTTGAGTAGCATCTTACCCTCACCAAGAATGATGCCACAATATGAAGACAAGATGATCAATTTCAACAATTGGCTTAAGTATTGGTGTTATTCAAAGGGGATTCCAATGCCTGTCAGCCTGGGATGACATGCTCGACAAGCCACGATGCTTCGCTAGGGACAGCTTGCACCTGTCACCCCTGGGCTTTCGGATATTGGCAAAGGCTCTTGCTACCCCCATAGTGCCTTTTTTAGGCAAGGCTCAAAAGACAAACCCTCCTCCATAGGTATCACAAGGGATAAGAAACTAAGAGTAATGCTACTCAATGCCAGAAGTCTAAACCTCAAGATGCATGCACTCGAAACTCTCCTTAGCATGGAGAACATCGATATCTGTGCAGTAACAGAAACCTGGTTCAAGGCTCCAGAGAGCACCCCAGCACTACCAGGTTATACCTCATACCATGCTTTTAGGCCCCAAAACTTGGACCGTACCACAAAAGGAGGGGGAGTATCAATATTCGTTAAAATAGAGACTATCCATGTGCAACTAACAGTGGGTAAAACTGCCTTCCAGTTTATAGCCTGCTACAGACCACCCTCCCAAACCCAGGAACCCCACTTGGCCTTCCTGAGAACACTGGAAAATATGAAGGTCTCTCCAAACACCATTATATTGGGCGACGTCAACTACCCAAACATAGACTGGGAGCATTACTCTAGCTCCAACACCCTAGCCCAAAGGTTCCTAGAATTTATAAACTCAAATGCTATGGAACAACTTGTTACCACTCCCACAAGAGGGAAAACATACTGGACCTGATCATCACCAACATGGGGACTCTATGCTCCAGACCAGAAGTGTATCCCTCACTGGTAAGATCAGACCATAAACTAATCTCACTGGATATTCACATCCCGACTCCACCCCTGCCCTGAAAACCACAGTGAAAAACTTCTCTAAAGCAAATTTCACACTCCTCAAAACCAAGGTGGAATCCTTCAAAGCCCCGGAGCCTGTTGAAAATATGGCCCAGACCACAGAATCCTTTATAAATGCATTCTATGAACACCTTCAAGAATGCATGGATCATGCAATCCCAAATAAAACCAAGACCCAATCCTCCAAAGGCAGATGTCCTGTCTGGTGGACCCCAGCCATAAACAAACTATACAATAGAAGGAGGAAGCTACTACATGATAGAGAAAAATCCCAAAAAGGGAAGGCATCTCTGATCAATATTAGCAAAAAACTATGGGCACTAATAAAATCGTCTAAGGCCAGCTTCGAGAAAGAAATTGCACAGGACACTAAGGATAATCACAAGGATTTCTTTAGTTATGTTAGGAACCTGGGTGGGAATTCCCAGATATGCTCAGAATTAGTCCAAAATAATAAAAAATACACCGAACCCACAGACATTGCCAACATCCTAGTTGACAGGTTCAGTGCAAACTCCCCCCACCTCCCCACCAAAAGGGCAAATATTTATCCCAGCAGAGTGCTGCCCCCCTGACATCTCTGATGCTCAGGTAAGAGCTGCCCTCTCCAAAGCAAAAAACACAGCATCAATGGGACCAGACGGTGTCCCGGTCTGCATCTTACATGAACTCCAAGAAGAGCTAAACCCAAACATAAAACTACTGTTCAATCTTAGCCTTACTACAGGATATGTACCCAAAGAGTGGCGTACAGCAATGGTGGTCCCTCTCCACAAAGGTGGTGCCTCAACGGATCCTGGAAACTATCGCCCCATAAGCCTGACTAGCTTAGTCTGCAAAGCTATGGAAAGGATCATCATGGACCTCATAAATAAAGATATTGGGGACCTACAGACACTGGATCCTACCCAGTTCGGCTTTGTTAAGGGCAGATCCTGCCTCTTAAACCTGGTTGATTTCTTTGAAACAGTCACCAAGGCCTTTGACAAGGGGAAGGTGGTCCACACAGCCTACCTGGACCTCGCAAAAGCCTTCGATACAATACCCCACTCAGGCATTATAGATAAGCTCACCAGCTTAAATATGAACCCCTATGTCACTAGATGGGTTGCAAACTGGCTCAAGGACAGAACCCACATGGTTAGAATTGCTGGAGCCATGCCAGACTCCAAACCAGTTACAAGTGGCATCCCTCAAGGCTCAATCCTGGGACCTCTCTTGTTCGGTATATATTTCTTGGAGGTACAGGCCAACATGGAAGGACTGCGGCTGACTAAGTTTGCAGATGACTGAAAACTGGGCGCCATAATCGACTCTCCAGCCGATGCAAGCATCCTCCAAAAGGGCCTCATAGAAACAGACAACTGGTGCCAGAGCGATGGCCTCAAGCTAAACGCCAAAAAGTGTATAGTCATCCCCTTTGGCAAAAACAAAGTGCCCACAAATTACCACATAGGTGGTAATCCATTAAGTACAGAAGAAGTAATTAGGGACCTGGGGATCCAAGCTGATAGCAATCTCTCATTTGACAACCACGTGGCCAAAGTGGTTAGAAAAACATTTTATATAGCCCACCTAATCATGAAGGGATTCACATCTAGATCAGGGGAGGTCATCGTGCCTCTTTACTCATCCCTCATCAGGCCCATAATTGAGTACAATGCCCCTTTCGGGATGTACCTTACCAGACACCTGCAGCAACTGGAAAGACCCCAAAAGTACCTCACCAACCTCACCAAGAGGATCATAGGGCTCAAACAGATGCCATATGCTGCCCGGTTAAACAAACTCCAGCTCTACTCAGTGGCATACCGCCTGCTCAGAGGCGATCTGTGCCTGATGTATAAAGCCATGTCCAATCCGGAATTAATGGACATGCTGCACCTCAGAAAATCCAAATCCAATCAAGCTACGCGCTCGAGAGACTTGAACCTCAGCACTGAAATAAAGGACATGCTAGAGGGACAGATTCATAACCCAGAGGCTCCCTTCACTCTGGAATAAAATCCCAGTCCAGGTTAGGCAGAGTCCCTCATTGACTCTCTTCAAGAGGAATCTTGATGAGTGGATGGGAGATTGTAGGTTTACCCCGGGTATCACTTCTGTGTCACTGTTAGACAGAGGCACAGTATACTAACCTCGAAAAAGGGCATAGCAAAATTAATTTAAAATGGGTGGCGAAAGCCAAACACACTCTGGCTAGGCTTATAAATGCCCTGGGGCAGATAGCCTAGTATGAACCTATGAATCTCTGGCATTACTGAGACATAGTTTAAATCTGCAGAAAGTACCAGCAGTGCAAGGCTTCAGTGCCTTCCAGACATTTAGACCATCAGCTGCACAGACAGAAGGAGTATCATTCTATATTAGCAACAAGAATAGCTTATGTTGGTTAAACAGGATGATGCCCTGGAATTTATCCAAATGCAAATCACCATAGACAAAGTCCCATGCCATATCTTAGCATGCTATAGGTCACCCTCTATGTCCCTAGAATCCCATAGCTCATACCTAGACCTGCTGGAGACACTCATCATTAAACCAAATACCCAATTCATGGGACACTAAAACTACACCTTTATAGACAGGGAAACATACACTGCCTCAGACTCACAGGCACAATGTTTTCTGGCCTTCATTAACACAAATACCATTGATTGGTAATGTACACACCCACCAGAGGTTCAAACATATTGTATCTGATACTCATCAATATGGGAGACCACTGAACCCCAACTGTGTTATATCCTTACAGTTGTGGATGGACTACAATGCTGTGTCATTTGAAATAAAAATCAAATTGGCAATTCCAGCCAACTCTGTAACAGTTATGAACAATTCCAAAGCAAATTGTATCTTATTAAGAGACAGTTTGTCAACATTTAACAGTAACCTATGCAGAAATGTTCACAGATACCCTGTACAACCATGTAAATGGCTGTATAGAAGCTGCTATAACTACCAGAAGTAAACCCAAAACAAGCTCTAAAAACAAACCACACTGGTGGAAACCTAACCTTCATAGGCTATATAACAAAAGGAAAAAAAGTCATGGCTAAATTCAGGAACAACTCCCATAATAATAGGTGTTATGTAATTAAACTAAATAGGAAACTATGAGAACTAGTTAAGTCTAACAAGGCAAATTATAAGACCAAGGTAGACTTACAAGCTATAGGCAACCACAAGGCCTTTTATAGCTATATCCAAAACCTCAAAGGCAGCATACAGCAGTATGCTGAACTGGTGGTTAATGGTGCCACCTTCAATGAGCAGACTAAAATAGCGAATTTGCTAGGTGACAGATTCAGCTCAAATTTTACCCGCACCCCTCCCCCCATCCCCATGAAAGGCCTATTGGCATAACCCCCCCAACTATTAACATGAAGTAAGTCCTGGTGGCGCTTGTTAAGGCCAAAAACACAGCCTCATTGGGCCCTGACAATATCCTGGGGCACTTTGTAAATAGCTTGAAACATGATCTATCAGGGCCACTTGAGTTAATTTTCAACTATAGCCTCAAAACAGGCTTTGTACCATGAGAATGGAGGACTGCAATGGTTATCCCACTTTACAAGGGGTGGACCATAAACCAACCTCAGGAACTACAGACCTATTAGTCTGACTAGTATAATATGTAAAGCAATGGAACAAATTATCATGGAAATGATCAACAAAGACATAGGCAACCTTCAGACACCATACTCAAATCATTTTGGCTTTGTCAGGTGAAGGTCATGCCTACTAAACCCAGTGGA
The DNA here is from genome assembly GCF_019279795.1 of Protopterus annectens. Classification (NCBI taxonomy): domain Eukaryota; kingdom Metazoa; phylum Chordata; order Ceratodontiformes; family Protopteridae; genus Protopterus; species Protopterus annectens. Next base: position 1,369,975,967 of record NC_056732.1, on the reverse strand, counting down.
CTTCTTTGAGAAGTCCAACAAGGCAAAGAATGAGAGGAAAATGGTGCATACTGCCTACCTAGATCTGGCCAAGACATTCAGTACAGTACCCCACTCAGGTAGAGTTGACAAACTCACTGAACTGAGCATAACCTCCTACATAAATCGATGGATTGCCAGCTGGGTCACATACAGGGCCCAGGAAGTCAGGATTGGTGAGACCTCCACTAAGAGACTGGTCACCAATGGGGAACCTCAGGGCTCCATTCTGGAACACTCCTATTTGCCATCTGCTTCTTGGAGGTAAAGGCCAATGTCAAGGGCCTTTGGCTGACTAATGACTAAATTCACAGATGACTGCAAATCAGGAACTACCATAGAGTCCCCCATGACACAAACATCTTACAAGATGGTCTCTCACAGGCAAACCCTGGTGCCAAAATAATGGATTAAAACTCAATGCCAAGAAATGCGTCATAATGCCTTTTGGGAAAAATGCCACCCAGGCTAATTATTCTATTGATAAGGTACCCCTAACACCTGAACCTGTAGTCAGGGATGTAGGAATACATGAAGACAGTAATCTAGCCTTTGACCAGCATGTGGCCAAGGTAATAAGAAAATCATTTTATGTCACCTAAGTCAAAAGTAACGGCATGGCATCCAGTTTCAAGGAAGTCATATTACAACTTTATTCCACCCTTATTTGACCCATCATTGAATACAATGCCACCTTGATAAGACACCCCTGTACTCAGGTATCTTGGAACATATCTAGACAGTAATCTGGCCTTTGACCAGCATGTGGCCAAGGTAATAAGAAAAGCGTTTTGTGTCACCTAACTCATAAGTAAAGGTATGGCATCCAGGTTCAAAGAATATTGTAACTTTATTCCACCCTTATACGACCTATTGAGTATAATGCCACCTTGACAAGGCCCCCCCTGTAGTTAGTTATCATGGAACATATGTAGACAGTAATCTGGCCTTTGACCAAAATGCGGCCGAGGTAGTAAGATAATCATTCTATGTCACCCGACTTATAAGTAAATGCATGGCATCCATGTCCAAGGAAGTCATACTGTGACTTTATTCAGCCCATTTCAGACCCATCATTGTGTATAATGCCCCCTTCGGCATTTATCTGACCAGACATATGGAACAGCCGGAACATCCACAAAGATTACTTACCAGGAGAATCCAGGGTATAAACACATTGTCCTATACAGATCACCTTAACACCCTATCTCTATACTCTGTCTCCTACAGGTTACTGAGAGGCGATCTATGCCTGGTATACAAGCATCATTGGATCCAGCTTTGATGGACCTTTTGCACATCCATAAAATGAACAGCATCAGAAACACTAGATTCAAGGATTTACATTTTTCTTGTGACATAAATGAGACATGTTGGCGAGACACATGTGTGTTTCATAGGATTCCCATGCTTTGGAAAAGGCTCCCCATCCATGTGAAGCAGAGTCCATCCCCTAACCCTATTTAAACATAATACTTACCAATGGATGGCGAACTGGAAATTCACCCTGGGTCTGGCCCCCATGTCTCTCACAGACAGAGACAGACAGTAATGCCAGAACTAACATACCCCCAGCATAACTTGTAGAAACTTCCTAACTAACATATCCCCTCCTAATAAGCACCCATGATACATAGGGACACAATTGGGTTGGGTTGCATGGCTAGGCTTATAAAGACCCCGATTGTCATTAGCCTAGTGCATACCTAAGAACATGTTAGCTTTGTTTCTGTTACAGAAATGTTTCAACTGTACCAAATGTAATGCATTTTAGTGTATCTTGCTTTCTTCAAATTTCAGCAGTGTTATTTAAACATACTTTTTAGCCTTAATATCCTTATAAATCTTTTATGCCACCTCACTAAAAAATGTTAGCTTTTTGAGGAATGTCTTATGAGCACAGGAAGAGTTTAATGAAGTAACACTGAATGAGTGACACACTACATAAAATAATTATATTCCAGTCGATGTTAGAAAAGAGACAACTGAATGACATACATCTATTTAAGGTATCACATGCCGGGATATGCAGTACTTTGACCACATAAAGCCACATTTTGGCATACATACTTAGTGTAATAGCTGACAGCTACTATAAATATTTATATTAAAGTACATTTTGGATTATCTGTAAAAGTCCTTGAAATGTATTCTTGATCAAACACTTTTACAATGCATCACCTTTGAGGATGTCTTTCACCTTTGCTTATGTGCAGTCAATATGTATGCCCCTAGTAAGGCTTGCTAGGTGATGTTTTCCATCTCTGGCAGTCTTATTCACTAGTGTCATTTAATAGTCAAAGAAAACTATCACAGCTTAACAGAGCCCAAGCTCTATTACTTTCATCTTCTCTTTTATTAATTTTCCCTTTTACTGCCATAGCTGACCAGTGCACTCTTTTTGTTAGCCGTGTCTGCAATAGTGAGCCATTGGTGAGCATTAAACCCTGTGAAAAAGAAGCCATCAAATTCCTTGTGATGAATAGCCCTACCCAAACGAGTGCCTCCCTATTTGTTTTGAACTCCTTAATTGAGCATTTCCAAAAACAAGTGCCTTACTCAGCCGAGTAGCAACTTGTTTCAGAGCTAAGGTCATTGTGCAGAAATAAGAAAATCTCCATTCATTATCAGAATGCCTTGTGTATTTCACAATGTTTACTAGTATCTGGTTATAACATGCCGAGTATGAATTTTGGAAGGACATCAATGCCAGTGCAATAATCTTCCCACTTTGTACAGAGGTATTTCATACAATGCAACACCACTGATTAGCATTAGAATTAAGCAGTCATGTTATTAATCATACTCTGATTACCAGAAGCATTCTTGTTGCATAACACTATATAGAAAAGAACAGTAAAAGGATTGTGAGAGGTTGTGTCAGTAATGGCTAAACAGTGTTCACATATGTGTTTAATCAACATTAATGTACTGAAAACTGGAGTGTGATTCCTATCACATCTCAGAGTGATGTCTTACAGAGAAGACATGCAGGAAAAATAGACATGATGTCAGACTTGGCACTGTTTGGAGGAAGTGCTATATGTGACAGTTATAAGTAGTGAAAAAGAAAGAGTAGTCTATTTTATTAGGAAAAACAGAATGAATGCCTAGATGAAGACAAAACATGTGACTAGAACTTTTGTTGGGGTATTTAGGATGAGGAATTGAAAAATGCACAATCAGCATGGAAAAGGAGGTGAGAAATCAGCAAAAAGTTATAATGTGTAAAAAATTAAAGCACAAATAATAGTCCTATTGAATGTAAAACTGATAAGACCAGGTGTCTGTGCCTATTGAAGGACAAGACAATTAAGTAAGATATGCAGCATGCAAATGTTTGTGTGTGTGTGTGTGTGTGTGTGTGTGTGTGTGTGTGTGTGTGTGTGTGTGTGTGTGTGTGTGTGTGCGCGCACAAGCACAGGCATGTATGTGTGACTGTGATGCCCATGCTCTGGCCCAGCAATCAAGGACCCTCAATCCTCACCACTAACACCAGTGAGGGTTGTCTCATATAGGAGGAAAGGATAACAAATACACACAGTAAAGTGCAATTTCCCTTAAGAGCACACAGAGATGACAGTCAGTCCAGGGCTGGTCGCTCCCTTGCTCTCCAGGCCCCCAGTAAGACTCCCCACTGACACAGCTATAGGGTCCAGATCTCAGCCAGCTGGGCAAGCTAAAACCTCAAGCACCCTCTCTGTCCAACCAGTGCTTCGTGTCCTTGCCCCAAGTAGCTTACACACACATACTTTGGGATAAGAGTTTATACAACCACACAGACACTCCTGGGGAAGGCTGGCACAGGTTCTCCAGCTGTGCCCCTTTTACCGAGACTATATGGTGGAAATCACTGCCACCACCCAGCTAATATTTATCAGCTACTAAGAGGCCCTTAAAAGGGTGTCCAATTATTACTGTGCAATATTATTATCCAATTGGTAGTATCGCCCAGGGCTAAAGCTATTGGAGTGGCTTTGTACAATTTTACCAAAGGCATGCAAGTACTCTTAAGAGCTTAAATTATCTCTACACAAAACAGCAACAGTTGAAAGGTTTTAAAATATTTAATAATAAATAATAAAAACATAAGACAATACTTTTTACTGCCCAGTGCTAGTCAAGAGTTCAGAGACCACAGAGAAATACTTAAAATAATTCAGTAGTACAGTTCTGACATCACAGAAAAACACTTAGTCTAATCTTTCTAGTTTCTAGCAATTTCTAAGAGAAAACACACTTCTAAAATAACTTACACATAGAACACAGGCAGAGTGCTGATGAGTTGGATGGTCAAGACAAAAATGCTTAATGCCCTCTTGATTCTCTCTGTTTTTAAAATCACATTTTTGGTTCACATTATTCTTCACACTAACAGAAACTACATTTACATTCTTAACATCTCCTTTTGTTATCTTGCAGCTGGTCAGAAAGCAGAGCAATAAAAAATACATTTGCATGTTTAAATCTAGAAAGTTGGGAAAGACCCCATCATGACAATGCAACAAAACCCAGAGATCACATTCTTACCCAAATTCAGAAACAGGTTTAACTTCCTGTCATGATGGGGTCTTTCTAATGAATACATAAACCAGTAAATGCTGATGGAAGTACTTTACATTTCTTTTTCTGTATCAGCATTAGCATGGTATTTCAATATTTGTGCATGAGCATGTGCACACATACACACACACACACACACACACACACACACACACACACACACACACACACACACACACACACACACACACATAGTTACTAGGCTTGCAGTCCAGGTAAACATTGAGGAGCCTAGCCCAAATTCCCAGTTCATCCCAGCACTGTCTGTTTAATTGACTTGCTGAGCATCACACTGGAGGCAAATGAGAGCTATGCAGGGGCGGCCCGTGCTATCGGGCTGCCGGACTGCAGCCCCCTCAACCAAAAAAAAAAAAAGAAAAAATAATTTTTTAAAATTCGCGGACTCCGCGCATGCGCAGTAGTCCAGACTACTGGGAGTCTACTGCGCATGCTCGCGGCAGTCCGGCAATCCAGGTAGGGAAACATAGGAGACATCTGTGCACTTTTAAAGTGCACAGACTCGCTGGGAAAATGCGTCGGGACCGGACTGCAACAGCAGCAGTCAGCGTCGGGACTGTGGATTAGGGTTTGGATCGCGGGAATCTCGGGACTATGGAGTATTGCGCGGGCATTTGGATTAACGTTATGGGGAATGGGCAGCAAGGACAGGTAAGTGTGTTAATTAATTTAGTCTAGAATGGTAGGGAAGTGTGTGAATGAATGTCTATTTGAATGGACTGGTGTGTTTATTGTTTAGTAGGGATTGGGACGTGTGTGTGTGTGTGTGTGTGTGTGTGTGTGTGTGTGTGTGTGTGTGTGTGTGTGTGTGTGAGTTTGGACTTTTTTAGTGTGATGGGTATAGTCCAGGTCCTTTAATGAATCTTCCTTTTAAGACATACATTTCTTTGTGCAAAGATGACATTCTACTGAGAGAACTGGTTCTACAGTCTTTGGATATGAAGAGATGCCTCCGCCTGCAAGTCTTATCCCAGTGGACTCGCCGTGTTCCCTTGCTGGGGTTCTCCCTTTAGGAGAGCTTCTGCTCTGAGAAGGGCCCCTATTCCTCTTGCAGGCTGTACAGGGTATGTTGCACATGAGAAAATTGCGTGGAGAAGACATCATCCTTCTGTGAGAGGATTTGCTTTGGCCTAAATCCCTGTCACCACAAGCTAACATCACTTTATGTGGGCTGGGCAGGCAATGGGAAGTCACACCAAGAGTGTGTTCCGAGGGGTCATGCCTTTCTGTTGTCCCTCCACCACCTCAGGCCACAGTTCCTTTAAGTCAAGGCCTCTGCCAGGGTCATTGGATGATGCCCAATCCTGTTTCTCCCCTCCCTTCCCTGGGTAGGTTGCCTATCCTCCCTGTTGCTCTGTCAGACATCCAAGTAGGAAAATGAACTTAGATCACCTTGGCTGTAGTTGGAAAGTTTATCCCTGCATGCCAACAGAGTGACAGATATTTTATACATTAGATTTTCTAGTGCAGTTGACATCACCTTTTAGACTTCTATTTGCTGTTGCATATTTTTTCTTTATTACAGTGATATTTAGGGATTGATTTGTTCACTCACTGAAGATTTTTTTTAGTGGTATAACAACATTTTGTTTTGTTATTTTGATTCTGTTAACCTTATAATTCTGTGTACTGATTAAGGCATTTCTAAGAAATGTGACAGCTTACAGATGAGTGCAACATGTGAGAGCAGACAGAAGCATTAAGCAGCAGTTCAGAACAGTTCCCGGGCGGGTGATAGAGTGTGGCTCAGGGCAGCTTTAAGGAAAAACAAAATTATTTGCCAGCACTACTACTGATATTAATTTAGACAGTGTAGGCAGACAATGGTAGCAATTACTAAGAGAAGGCATTCTCCATGCATGCAGTGAAGAACAAGAGGTGTATGGTAGAAAAGGCAAGAGGTGCACAAGAGTCTTTCAAGGGATCACACATTTATGTTAAAAAGCTTCAAATATAGCGCTTAGCTTAGTATGGCTACCCCAGAGAGTTAACTTGTGTTTGTGTTAACTGTTTAAAAATAAAACCAAAACAAGAAACAAAAGTTAAGCAAAAAAAGCAAAAACACCAAAGGTAAGGTATAAGTTTGATCATTATAAGTAAAAAAAAAAAGCTCTCATAAAATCATCCAAAGCAAAAAGATTTAAAAATAGCTAAAGAACAAAAATAAGGCCTTCTGGCTAAGGCTTAGAATGTTAGAAAACTCCCCCAGATATGCCAGAAGACTAGTTCAAAATGAGGAAGAAATGATGTAGAACAGACATGTTATACATACATACTGGCTGACAGGTTCGGCACACTTTCCTCCCCTCTCCCCAAAGGAGAATAGATAACCCAAACAAACGACACCCCCCAAACATCTCCAGCCCAAGTGAGAACTGCTCTCTCCAGCAAGCAACAGCATCCATGTGGGACCTGATGGTCCCGGCTGTGTGCTGCTGCTGTTACGAATGAGAAATTAAAACCCACAGCTAGGACAGCTGTTTAATCAAGTCTACTCCTCTACACGCACTCCAGGAGTGGCACGCGCAACTGTGGTCCCACTTCATATGGGAAAGTACTGTAATACTGTATGTTGCAAGTTCAGTTGCTGTAGCTATGATGAAACCTTTTGGAAAGTGAGACTCTTTGAATGTGTTATTTTTAGACTGTTAACTGCACTAATAAAATGCTTGCTTTACTTATATCTAAGCTATATCTTTGTGTTGAAATAAAATTATTGCTATACTTACATCTAAGCTATATCTTTGTGTTGAAATAAAATTATTGCTATACTTATATCTAAGCTATATCTTTGTGTTAAAATTGCCATAAGGTGGTGCGTTAACCTTTGTTAGATGCTAATGAGCTGCACAGGTGTTAGTAACACATTAAAGCAACCATTACAGATAACTTGTTGCATATTTGCTGATTGGATTGTATTATGTAGAGAAGTTGCCTTGTAACACTTTCATAGGGATTGTATTTTTATATATATCCTTTTTAGTAAGATTTTTTAAGTAGCTTCTTGAATTTATAGTTGAATATGAATTTTTTTGTATATCTTGGCTTAAAATAATATTAGTATATATTTTTTTGCTAAACATTTAAGAATATACAAATGGCAGGTTTTTGAATGGAATGGTTCTTTAAAAGTTAATAGAAATCAGCTGATCTTAATGGATTCCTAATTATGGTTTATATATATATATTCAGTGTTTTTTCTTGTAACGTTGTCTGAAGAAGTGCACTCAATTCATGTGCATGAAAGCGCTAACAACTTTTTAATAAATTACTTGGATGCTACTGCAGTCGTCAGCTTTTGTTTTTCATTGTATTTTTTGTGTTATATCTGATGGCATTTTGAATTCTGACATTATTTCTGGTCTGACCTTTGCTTGTGGCTGAAAAGCTGCATTTTTGGAAAGAAATCCCAAGCCCAGTCAACAAATAAATAGAATATTAGGGAATTAGGGAAGTAAATAGTGTGGGAAGAAACAGCTAGGGAATTGTTATGGCTAGGCTTGTATAGGCCCTAGGGCCGATAGCCTAGTACCAACCTATGAACCTATAAAATGACAGCAGAAGTGTATAACATACTAACATACAGCTCTGCATGCATGTGTCGGGGTAGAGTGTGGGCATTTATATATATATATATATATATATATATATATATATATATATATATATATATTCACACTCACACACTCACAAGCATGATTGTATGGAGAGTGAAACATGCACTCTTAAGATTAGGAGAAGAGCTTTTTTGAAGAATAACTTAGTAGACTTTTATGATGGCAATGTTCTGAATTGGGTAGTTATGTCATTGGTGCATGCATTTTGTTTTATTGTTTACTAATGTTCAAAACAATAAATTTAAAATGCCCTCTAACAACTGTACTGTATTGTACAAGGAATACAATTTAATGCAATCGGGAAGGTGTATCAAAGAGCATGTGTATGTTTCGTGTTCAAGGGGCCTTTGATTTGAAAACAGCCCAAAGTTAATCTTTATCTGCCACTGGCAAAATGTATTTTCTTTGAATGTGGGTTTCAGTGCTGTTTCAATGCATGTGAGTTTCAAGGACAGAGAAGTTTTAATGCTAAGTCTGTTTTCATTGTGAGACTGCATTGCTTTGTTTAGCAAATATCTATTGGGGTTTGTGCTGTAAAAATGCAAAATAAAACTTTCAAATGAAATCCAAATCATCACAGAAGTAAAGCAGTATGCACATTACAGTGTTTATGGTAAATGGGGCAAAATAACCAAGAAATGGGACACTGGAATGGTTGCAGGGGGGAGGCTCCAATCGACCATGGTTTTGAGAGGGGAAGGACAGCAAACTCAGACAGCCCTGGTTGAACTATACCTCTCAACTGTCCATATTTTCGCAGAATGAATAGATATTTGCTTCTTATTTTTGGTTTGTTCCTCATAAAATGTGTGGTTTTCTGGCAAATCATTTAGGAATTTGTTTGTGTCTTTTGGCTTTTCCCGGTTAAGGGTCGCCACAGCGGAACTCCGGTCCGCTAATGATTGGTAGTGGATTTTTACGTACCGGGTTACCAGCCCTGACGCACAACCTTCAATGAAGGCATGCCCCATTCACGTATGCCTCCACACAGAAGACGGTCTAGCTGAGAATCGAACGGGACAGCGTCTTGCTATGAGGCGACAATGCTAAATCATTTAGGAATGAAGTCACTAAATGACAGACATTGAGTTTTACATCATAACCTTCAGAAAAATGCATGCTAAAGCAAGACCTGTTATTCTATCAACTGTCTTTAAGTTTATACAAGAGCAATTTTTAGTAGTGTTTGTATGTTCCCCCAGTATATTTGGCCTTGTCCAGATTTCCTGCATTAACAGGTTGAGAGGTACGTGCAAATAAAATTGCTTTATAGAATTAGGCATATAACCTCCCAACTGTTCCCGATTTTGGCTCAAAATGTTGCTCTTCCCCTAATAATACCTCTGCAAAATGGCAATTTTGGAAGAAAACATGGAGGGTTTACAATTAATAAGTAATTGTAATAATCAGTTATAGATTACTTTTATTTCAGAAATGCATGTAGATTATTTTATTTTGTCAGCTGCTCAAGTTAGCAGTACTAATATTAAAAGTGTCCCTTCTATGATAGGTTCCCAGCTATTTTATATTTTTGCATCACATTTTTGGTCCATTTTTCATAAAATTGTGTTTTTTTTTTGCAAATTAGTGGCAAATCATTAAAGACTGAAGTTAGAAAATAATGAAAGACATTTGAGTTTCAGATTTTGTACCTTTCAGAAAATTCATACTAATACAAGACCTACTATTCTATTATCTTTCTAAGTTTATAAGAGCAATATTTAAAAATTGTCCTTATTTTTGGGCCTTTGTCCCACTTCTATGTATGGCTTTGTCCAGATTTCTTGCTCTGAGGTTGAGAGGTATGACAAATGTGTCAGGGCCATCGCAGTCAGCCAGAGACATTTCAAATTGTGACAAACTTGTTGCACCCCACTCCCCCATGTAGTGACTCTGGGTGTGTTCAAGCAAGGCAAGGAGCAGTTATGCAGTGTAAATGTGCAGACTATTCCCCCCATCCAAGGTAAACACAAGTATTACAGTGGCTTTCCATCTGTCATTGATTTTGCAGAATGTTCTGGTTTCTGTCATTTTTATACTGTTGATATATGCTTATTATTATTCAGAAAGTGCCTTTTGCTCTGTGTTTAAGTAGCGGTGCTTTAATGACCACCAGGTAAGCTTGTCTGATATTGTAAGATGCAAGTAAGTTTTAATAAGCAGTATTGCCAACATTGAAAGCCTTTCTGTTGTTGCCATGCAGAGAATACTTACATAACTAGATAATGTATAAGCCTTGGGTATTGAAATGCATATGACAGTATTTGTAATAAAGGCTAGGATTAGATTATGTTAAGCTCATTACAGGCTTTACCTGAAAACTAAACAGAATGCCAATGTATCATGCGTGGTCCATATCCTGTGCAGTAATTCTTTAAGCAATATATGTTGAGCTTGTTTCTTGTTTGCTTTTCATTTTTTACTTTGATCATGTTTTCCCCATGAAACAAGTAGATAGTTGTCAGGCAGCAGGTCTTTTTTGGATAAGAAACATTTTTACAAGTGAGGGTATCACAGAGATTGCTACTTTCAGCATGTTACTTGGTACTTTAATAAAGCTGAATATAAATTATAATTAGAACTGGAGTGCAAGGAGAAGTGATTTGAGTTAAGTGCTGCTTGTTTTTCTTAAACTTGATTTTGACTGGCATTCCAGTAATGTATTTAAAAAGTAATTTATTTTTTCATGCCTCACATCCTTTTTGTTTCCATCTAGATATTAAATAAGCTGTCATGCAGCCAATGGATTGAAATATTTTTTTTCTTCTACACTTCATTTTGTCTTGATTGGACTCCCATAATGATGGTTTGGCATGCAGGGCAGCTTATTTAATTAAAGTTTTTGTGGTTTTGAGCATAGCTCCTCCCCTTTCTAGTTGGTCACACCCATTCCCATTGACCCCACCCATTCAGCTGTCTCCTGCAACCCCCCTTTGATTTGAAGTCACCAGCCGCCACTGGAGCTATGGGAAGCAACGGGTTATCTATATCCGAACATATTAGTGAACTCAAGCAGAAAAGACCAAATAATGCATTATATAAGCATTCTTTGGTACATACCTCAGCCAATTTTAGGTTTACTATTATTGACAGAATAGTTGCGGACCGGGTTAATAAATCAGGTTGGCATACCATATTGAATAATAAAGAGAAAAAGTGGATCATCAAGCTGGGAGGATTATTTCACCCGGTTTAAATGAACAATTATAGTAGGTATGTGTTGTTACATAGATGTATATTAGGCATTGATTCATTGCATTATTTTCAACACTGAGGAAGGCTTAGGAATTTTTTGGCCAAAACCGGTCTGTTTTTGCCTAATTCATGTCTGAATAAATTTAATTTCATAGGCACCTTACACTACTGTGTGCTGGCTTTTTGTTTTATTAATGGCTATGGGAAGCAAACCTTATACAAAAAGAAGTACAGCTCACAGCCTTAATGCTTCCTACCAACTGCCAGACTAAGGCACACAAAGCACATGCAGCTTTGTGCACAGTCTACTTAAGCTCCAATGAATTCTGGGTAAGAGGATCCCTTACAGGCTAGATAGATGTGGATAGACTATTGCTGATCGCACTGACTCTCGTGTTAATCTGGCATCACCGCATTTTCCAGGCTTGATTTGCATTAATCCAACAAGGGCTTCTCAGTAGTAGGATGTATATTCAGGAATTATTTCCTTCTGTAGCTAAGGCTAGTTTTAAACTTTCTATCATAAACAGCCTAGGGGTGTATCTTTATAACGCACCATCTTGCAATACTTCTGATATTTAGAATGTATTTCTATAACTCAATACTGTTAGAACATCTTTCTTGTCATGTTATTTATGCTTTTTTGGTAATTATTCATTCTTTATTGCAGTTGTGAATTAGATATCCTTATAACTGATGTAGAGTACATTATTATTTCAACTGTTTGTCATTTGTAATTCCTCTGTGCCATTTGTAATTCCTGGGCTATAGCTGAAGTAGGTTCTTCTAGAATAAACCCTATTTAAATCTAGAAACCCACTATACCAATTAACAAACTTGTAATAAAAATTAAAATGGAAATAAAATAATTTGCTATGTAAGAAGTAAAACTGCTGAATTCTTCCTGATGGTTCATAGGGTCATAGGTGTTTAATAGGCTAACAACCACAAGGGTTGTTTTAAGGCTAGCCATGCATCCCAAATCTCTGACAAGTTCTGATACCCTTGATACATATGAACATGAGCCTGGGAGATGAACCATTTACAGGTTACCTGTGTCCATTACAGACATAGGTGCCAAACCAGGGATGAATTTCCAGTTTCCCATCCAATTTTCCAAGCTGCACTTGAATTCGGTTAGGGACAAACTCTGTTTCACATGGATGGGGAGCCTATTTCATAGACGGGGAAGTCTCTGGGATACATACCCATCTCTCAAGCAGGTCCTATTTATATCACAGGGAAGGTTTAAGTCTTTAGAATAGGTAATTCTGGTACTGTTTGTTTTGTGGATATGCAGGAGGTCCATCAGATTGCCAGGCATAGATCTCCCCTCAAAAGCCTGTAGAGACAGAATACAGGGATAAGGTCCTTGAGGTGGTCTGCATAGGATATTTTACTTATGCCCTGTATTCTTTTAGTGAGAAACCTCTGTGGACATTCCAATTGTTGGATATGCCTGGTTAGGTACATATCAAAGGGGGCATTGTACTCAATAATAGGTCTGATGAATGTCAACTATAGTAAAACAATGACTTCCTTGGACTTAGATACCATACCTTTGTTTATAAGTTGTGCAATATAGAATGATTTCCTTACCACTGTAGACACACGATGGTCAAAGGTTAGATTACTATCTATATATATTCCTAATTCCCTGACTACTGGGTCAACTGTAAGGATTGTGTTGTTAATATGATAGTTACCAGGGATGGATGACTTCCCAAAGGATACTATTATGCATGGCTCTGACATCAGTTGTTTGTCTGTGTCAGCCCCTCCTGGAGAACATTTGTGTCAGTATGAGATTCAATGACAGATCCTAATTTGCAATCATTTGCAAATTTAGTCAGCCAGAGACCACTGATATTGGCCTTGACTTCTGAGAAGTAAATGCCAAAAAGGAGCAGTACAAGGACTGATCCCTGAGGGACTCCACTTGTGATTGGCCTCTTTGTAGAGGTGGACTTGCCAATTCTAACTTCCTGGGTCCTGTCTCTGAGCCAGTTGGCTATCCACTGGGTGACCTACAGGTTTGTACCTAACTTCTTGAGTTTGTCAACAATATCCGAGTGGGGTATTGTGTAAAATGCTTTGGCCAGGTCAAGGTAGATAGTGAACGATTTTGCCATCATCCATTGCTTTGGTGACCTTCTCAAAGAAGTACACCAGGTTTAGTTGGCATGATCTGCCCTTGAAGAAACCAGACTGTGTTGGGTCCAGGTGTCTGGAGGTTTGCTATATCTCTATTGATCATCTCCATGATAATTCTTTCCATGGCTTTACATATAGGACTACTAAGACTTATGGGTCTATAGTTTCCAGGGTTTGTAGATGGCTCACCTTTGTGCAGAGGGATGACTGTACCTTTCTGCATTCATGAGGCACGAAGCATGTTTGGAGGCTAGAGTTAAAGAGTAATTCCAGAGGCCCTGATAGGTCATGTTTCACTCTATTTAGAAGGCATCTTGGATATTGTCTGGGTCCATTGATGCAGTGTTCTTGGTCTTAGAGAGAGCATTAAGGACATGTTCCCTAGTGATAGTAGGGGGAGTTATATTTGATGATATTTCCTGAGGGAAGGTTGAGGGGGAGAGAGGAGTAAAGTTGGAGCTGAATTTATCAGCCAGGAGGTTTGCTATAGCTTCTGGCTCAGTATAGGTGGCTCCATTTAGAATGAACTCTCCACACAATTGTGTATTGCCTTTGAGGTTGCAGACATAAAGAATGCTTTGTGGTTGTCCTTGGCCTGGGAGGCCAAACTTACCTCAAATTTGGCTTTGGTAGATTAATATATCCTCTGAGTTGTTTGTTTAGTTTGATGAGAATGCTTGTATCCTGCTAGATGCTGCACCTCCTAATTTTTGCCATGATTTTCTTCCTCCTGTTGTACAGCCTATTGATTTTGTGATTCCACCAGGGTGGCTTTTTTTTTAGTTAGTTCTGTACTTCTTCTTGGTGGGTACAGCTGCTTCTATGCAGCTATTAACATGCTTGTACAGGGTTTCCTCTAAACAGTTCTGTGTAGGCAGCAGTGTTCTCAGGGTTTATGGGGGCTTGTACTTTTGCCAGGTTCTCACTTAATAGCAGGAGGTTAGCCTTAGAATAGTTACTGAATATTCCAGGTTTAGCTGGGGGTCCAGATTTTATTTTTACTTCAAAGGAGACCATTTTGTGGTCTGACCTTACCAGAAGGCATTACAGTAGAAGGTGTGCAGCAGTCTCCCATATTAGTGAGGATCAGATCCAGTGTGGTTGCACCCCTGGCTGGTATATTGGCTATCAGGTCCAAGGGAGTTTGTGTTTACAAAATCCAGGAATCTCTATGCATGTATTTTTCGTGTCATATAGGATTCACAGTTAGTAATGGGGTAATTAATGTCACCCATAAATATGGTATTGGGTTAGGTGGTTAATGTTTCTAATACATTTAAATACATGGTATGGGTTTCCTGGGTCATAGAGGGTACCTTATAGGTCTGGAAATATATAGGTCTGCAATCCACTGAAAGGTACTTATGTTCTGTGTTTTTCTGACTTGTGAATAAAATATCCTGTTTAGATGTCTCTGATTCTAAGAAAATAAAGGTGCATCACTACACTTGCGCAACAGTTTAACAGTGTATGAAATTTTGATCAGGATGATGGTGTTGCTGCCGTACAGTGTTTGGTACTCTGGTTTGGATCCTGGCTGAGGTGCCTTCTGTGTGTAGGCTGCGTGCTGCCCCTGTGTCCATGTGGGATTGCAGCAGGTGCTTTGCTTTTGTAAAACACCCCAATGACATGAATGTAGATTAATTAGCAATCCTTTTAACTACCTATAGTTATCTGTGCAGTCATGAGTAACTGAGTATATATCTGCATGTGTGTGTGTGTGTGTGTGTGTGTGTGTGTGTGTGTGTGTGTGTGTGTGTGTGTGTGTTTGCGTGTGTGTGTGTGTGTGTGTGTGTGTGTGTGTGTGTGTGTGTGTGTGTGTGTGTGTGTATGTGTGTGTATGGCATATCTACACTTCACTGAGGCAAGGTCATCCAAGTGTTTTTTTTTTTTATTTTTCAAATTTTGGTTCATTTTACATCAATTAGTTGGATTGTGTGTAATGTGTAAAGTGTTTTATTTATTTATTTATTTTTGTTGGAACAATAATTTTTTTTCGTAGGAAAAAAAATCGCTGTTCTGACAGTTCGAAATTGTAAGCTTTTGCTTACATAGGGTCAATTAATCATCATCAGCTTTTTTAAGCATTTGGTAATCTAATATAGACCCTAGAAAGACAGACTTGGCTTGACTGCTATAATGACCCAGGCTGGGTCATGTTTTGAGGTGACTTACCACTGTCTACCCAAGCTGACACTGTTGGTGGCATGCAGGGCAGGGACTTAGGGCTAGGAAAATAATATCACAATCATGAGAATAATGGCTCCACTCCTGGATCTTCACCTCTCACCACTAGTTCATGACCATAAATAAATCGCCATGAAGCTGAGCCCTCAGACATTAAGGATCAAAGTGGTCTATGAAGCAGCATGAGGGAGGCTTGATGGTCCTAGGGCCCACTAGGCAAAATCTAATTATTTGTACTTATGACACATGCAAGTATAAATTTTGCAATTGTAATACATGTGTATACCTAGTACCCGTAGTGTACACCTAGTACCTGTACAAGATTGCATATTATTAGGATGGTAGAAGAAAACAGCTAGCCACACATGTTCAGTGCACTGTGTGCATCTACTCAATGCTGCTTCAAAGTACTGAAAGTAATTCTATTCCTCATAATAATGCTGCCTACTGCTGTAAGATAAATTATCTGCTTGAGTTATGATACAAATGGCAGCACGTTTTCTATATACACAACTTAGTCTCTGTTGCTCAGCATGTATACAAATGAAGCCAGGTTTGACAAATATCTATGAACTCTTTTATTTTGCTACTACACATCTGCAGCATAACGTGTAGCTTGGTAATTGAACCCAATACTGGCAGGTCATGGTAGTATGCTCATGCAGGGGGCCTGTGTGAGTTCATGTGTTAAAATTGTGTACAGCTGCAAGCTGTGGTACTGCTATTCATAAACCATGCAGTAAGCATAATTAACAGCTGCCAATTTACTTCTCAGAAATATATCACCATTTTCTGAGAATACGTATGTGAAAATAGCTGTTTCTGCAAGTGACTAACCAAAATTACCTGCAAGGCACATGAAGAAGGACAAGATAATGCCCTTTCTCCGTCATGTCCATTTCAGGGAGCAGCTTGTGGGCCTCAATGCTGGTCCATGCCACAGTGTTGATGTCTGGTATGAGTTGCCGAACCGTTGACCTCAGAGACAGAGGCACAGTATACTAACCTCGAAAAATTAATTTAAAATGGGTGGCAAAAGCCAAACATACTCTGGCTAGGCTTATAAATGCCCTAGGGCAGATAGCCTAGTATGAACCTATGAACCTATGAACCTATAACTAGGACAGGGGAACATAGCAAACAACAGTATGATAACCTGCAATGTCATCACCCTGATGATATTTGTGCAAGGCAGGAGATATTAGGGAGATATGCCCTGTATGATATTGTAAGTTTATTACATTGTAATGTTTCTTTTCATTTTTGGTATTTGTGGGAGCTGTTTTTCCTCCTGGTAAGAACTCCTCACTTGTCTTCTCAAGAAAATATGAAAGCACAACTGGTTTTGAAATAAAACAGTTTCTTGTGAAGAAAAATAGAGGATTTAATTTATTTGTTTATTGGGAAAGTCCGACCGGGCACACATTCCATATTCAATGGAGGCCTGGGGAGAAATGCTCCATTTTACAGAATGAGTAGAAGGCAGTTATACAAGATTTACATAAGAAGTGCACATACATACATACATACATACACAGACTAGCAATGATATGACAGTTAATCAAAAAATAATAAATGTACATACATAGAATAATAAATGAACATACATGCATAGAACAGTAATGATATGAAAGTTAATAAATAAATATACATACATACAATAGTAAATATATATACATGGAAAAGTAAATAAACTTACAAATAACTGTAATGATATGACAGTTAATAAACACAACAGTTAAATGAAGAATACAGTAAAATATTAGCTAATATCAAGCTTATAAGAGTCTAGTTGCTTTCTGTGGCAGGGCTAGCCATCCAGCGGTGTAAATCTTTGTTCTAGACGATTGTCACTGTTGAAGTGACACCCTGAATCCATGTGCAAAAATGGGAAAAAAGGGTTGTGGATGAAGAGTCTAGTAACTTTCAAATGGAATCAGTTGAAATAGATATTGAGTAGGAGACGGTGAAGTAATTATATGATAAAGATGGTTACAAATTATAAAGGAGTATTGAGGAGGTCCATGTAAAAGGGTGATAGTAATAGTAGTTGAGAGGGTAGATGCTAGACAGTAAGAGATTGTGAAGAAGTAGCTGCATTATGGCCAGTTACATAAAACAGTGGTCACAGTAAGGGTTTGGATATTATCCAGGAAAGTCACATGCACAGAGCTGGCAAGTGAGTAGGAAGGACATTAATTAAGTTTAAGTGCTTTTCAGTTGTGTTCTTGTCATATCGCTAGTGAGCTGGAGTTCTAGGATTTAACAAGGTGGTGGGAGAGTAGTATATATTCTTAAATACATTTAATCAAAGATAAATGCTTTGTTGGTAAGAGCAGTATAGCTCTAACTTCATATGTCTCTTAGGGTTTATGAGCTAAATTTTCTAGAAAAAGTTCTCTTTATCAGAGTTTGGTAGCAGGCAGGTACAGTTAATTCAACAGGGCTTTAAAGAATCAAACAGCACAGCTTTTTAGTGTCCTTACAGTATTACAGCGGCTTATACTTAGAGAGCAGTTTAAGTTTATGTTGTTGGAATAAGGTCTCTATGATGCTCAACAAGACAACTGTCTGCTATTCACATAGTATTACATAGGCACACACCTGGGGACTGATTTAAGTAAGGAGTATCATTCTCTTTTCACAGAGGTCAGCTAAAAGTAGCTTTTTGTTTAAAGTTATTTGTTTAGAATGTGTACATTCACACATACACCTAGTATTTGAAGCTCTAGCAAGATGGAGTCACTAAACTTCTAGCTTACCTCTTATATTTATCAATAATTTGTAGGCCAGCCAATTCCAAGCAGCTAACTTCCACCTAGGATGTTAATGACATTGGTCAGGTAGCTAGGAAATAGGCCTTCACCTAGTAGCTGAAATATTATCAGCACACTAAGAAGCAGTATTACATATTTTCATTTTATTTATCCTTGTTGACCAGGGTAGTGGCCTCTTTTCAGGGATGACCCAAGGTCATATTTATGCTACTAGGGGAAATTTGGCCAGGGCATTGGGGAACATTCCCCATTCTTTCATATTTCACACATCATGCTCCTGTTCCTAATACAAAGGCAGCTGGGAGAAACAGGGTGATGGAAGAAGAAGCAGTTTGAGTGGACAGCAGTGGCATGAAAGGCAAGCATGGTGTTGCAGAATGTTTTTTGTGGAACAGTTAACTGTGGTGATGGATCTAAAAATGACCAGAGGTGCCTGAGTTATTGCTAATGAAGGTTCTGGAGTGTTTAGGAAAAGAGATAGTAGCAGCAGAAGTTCATCCTGGTCATTTGGAGGATCTGAAACTGCAGGGTTTACTAGTGAAACAGGAGCCAGGTGAAGGTTTGGAGATGTTGTGGACCAAAATGGCAGAAAAGGATTTTGGAGAGGAGAAAGATTTAAATATTTATGAAACAAGTGTTATCATTATTGAAGAAGAAGGCAGGAAGAAGAAATCATATGCAGACATGGTCGGTTGTCAGCAAATTTATTTATTTATCCTTACTTTGTTAACCAATTTTGTCCCATTTGGTTAATAGCCTCTTTATAGGGGAGACTTGGGGTGGCGGTTTTACTACTAGGGGTAATTTGGCCAGGGTATCAGGGAACTTCCCCTATGGAAAAGGGGAAAATGGAAAAGGATACTGGATTTTTTTTTTTAGTAAAAAAGGCCTACCGTAAGAATAAAAATAAAAAAGGGCTTTGCCATAGACAGATACTTTGTGTGAAAAAATATTGTTGCATATTGCAAGCTTTACTTTAAAGGACATTAGATTGTTTATATACTTAGAGATAGAACAATTTTGTGATATGACATTTGGTCAGACTTTAACGGGAAGATTATTGGATATATGTGATAAGAAAAATGTTTTTCCATGGAATATGTTTTTTCCTGGGTTAGGAACAAGACTGAAAAGGAAATTTTTTTTACAGTTTAGAATTGAGGATAATGAAAAAGAAAATGTAAAACTATAATTGCCAAAAGTTTAACGATAAAGTTGGGTAAATTAATAAGACATAGGAAGAGAGAAATATCTAACATTGTGGATAGGAAGTTGAAAATGTAAAATGGGAGGGGGCACAGCAGCTACTAAATGTAATTTTTGTTAATGGTGTCACGGGAAAGATATAGTGGGCAGCCAAAAGCATGTTTATGTGGTAGAAAGAACATCTTATATGGTAGGGATACAAAAGCATGCTTTTTTGCAGTAGAGAGAACATCTTATTAATAAATGTACAGATACACTTTGTAATCAATGAAGGAAGAAAGGTTATATCATGAATAAATGTATAAAAGAATGAGTATGTGAAAGTTTAGGGCATTTTTCATCTAAGTGCAAGGAAGGGGAGAAAACTGAAAAAATGCAAATGGGGATAAACAAGAAAATTATCAAAAAGACAATCCCCAGGATTCAGCAAGTAGCCATGCAGGAATAAGTTATTCCTGCATGGCAGGGACTGTTCCTATGCAGCACGGTAGCATGCCATGCATATTTATGAAGGTATGCTGCCATACTGTAAAACGGACACAGTTCTGTGTATGAGTGCAGGGTGTGTGTCTAAGAGCAGAGTTCTCACAATACATACACCCCCTGCACTCCAGAATTGCCATTCGGCAATTTCAAATGAGCATATCTCATAACTTCTTAGAGCACAAAATCTGGATAAAGCCTAAAATGATGGGGGTCCAAATAGGGACAGATTTTAAATATTGCTGTTACAAACTTAGAAAGTTGATAGAATAATAGGTTTTGCATTAGCATGAATTTTCTAAAGGATGTCGAGTCTTAAACTCAAATGTTTGTCATTATTTAATTACTTCAATCCTCAGCTATTTGCCAGAAAGCAACAGATATTAGGAGGAACACACCAAAAATATGAGGTATAAATCTGAACAGTCTGCGAAAACCTGTATACTTGAGAGGTATGCAAATGAACGAGAATGCTCGCAACACCCCCGACCCATCAGGGTAAGAAATCTGAACAAAGCCATAAGGGACAGTCATCCCATAAAGCAGAAAGTTGATAGAATAACAGGTTTAGCATTAACATGGATATTCAGAAGGGTACAAATAAAAAAACACAACAAATACATTTTTTTTATAAATACGATAAAGTTTAAGCATAGCTGCACGGGTGTGCCCGTTGCTTAGCTACACTTAGTCCAGCTTAAACAGCACAAGAGAAGAGACATCCAACTTATGCAGTGCTGCAATAGTGTAGTGGTTAGAGTGCATGCTTAACAAATAGCTATTTTTGGTTCAAGCCCCACTATAATCAATTTGTGTTTTACATGTGCTTTGAAATAACATATATTTGTTAACCAGAGTACTGTAGTAGGTCCAGATGTGAGGTGTCAGTGTAATAAAGTTGTAAAACCCCCATATAAACACAAGTGCCCCATACAGTGTAGTCACACATGAATAAATGTAATGAAAGCACATTCGGGGATGTCAGGGACAGTAAACAGATTTATAATACGTAATGAATGATGAATCAATCCCATACAACAGATAGTCTATAAAATAAAAAATAAGCATGATAATAACATTTTTTGTTTCATTTAACAGCAGTGGCTTAGAGGAGGCTTCTGTTCAGATTTTGTGTAACAAAAATGGTGACTTTAAGGTTTATATTTTATATATAAGGTAATTATAGTGATTTTAGTTTTAACAATGATATAGCTGATATACGTGATAAAGGTTTATCATTTGTTCCAAGTAAAAAAGCAGTCCTTGATGATGTATTAATTGACCTGAAGCTGTATACAAGGAAAGTGAATTTCCAGTTTTGTTTTAAAGATGATGTTCACAATATTAACAGCATAGATATATGTAAAAATACAGCTCATTTAATCCCCCCCTTTGCCCTATAGTGCAGACCTTTGAAAAAATGTGTGAACATGATAGTCGAAAGATGTTTAAAGATAATGACAGTGTACCACAGGCAGAGAAGAACTTGAGTACACATGAGATGGAATTAGTACAAAATTTATGTGGCAATAAAGCAATAAGAATTACGAAACCAGATAAGAGGGGTGGGTTGGCCATTATGAATAAGAATCTATACATTAACAAGATGTTTGGTATGTTACACTCTAATATGTATTGTCAGGTCAGCCTAAATGAGAAAAAACATTTTATACAGAAAAGTTGATATACTATTGGAAGAAGTTCTTCTGAATAGACAAATCACCTTAGACAAACGGTCCTTCATGGAAGTTAAATGGACAAAAATTCCAACCATGTTTGGTATAGCAAAACTTCATAAGGATCTAAACAATCCCCCCTTAGACCTATAGTTGATGCAAAAGCATCTAAAACTTATTTTATTGCCAAATTTATAGATTCACAACTAAAAAACATTATTTGCAATTGTAACTGGATAGTGAAAGATTCATGGGATTTATTGAAGAAGATTAACAAGAAGATGTACAATGATAGTTTACTTTTTGTGACAATAGATGTTAAGGACCTGTTTTCTGTAATTCCCCATGACACTGGTATTGAATGGTTCTACTTATACCTATCAGATTGTTACCATTAGGAGTCTCATGGAATTAATTTTAGATACTAACATCATTGTTTATGAAGATCAGCTATTTAAACAATGTAAAGGGGTAGCTATGGGGGCCACTTGTGCCCCTATTTTTGTTAATTCAGTTTTAGCATT